>NW_004567126.1:3716970-3729919 GCF_000260355.1 Condylura cristata | reverse complement strand
CCTGTGTAAATCGGGGCCTGTTTTTTAATCATGGGTTTATGCAAAAATTGAATATTAACAACAAAATTAAATTGCAAATAGCATAACCTGCCTTTACTGGTGAGAATTTAGCAATTAACTTATTTTTTACCAGAATTTGAATGTTCACTTTACTGAACACAAAATAGAATTACCCTTTTGCTATAATCTAGGTTAAACATAGCAAAGATAATTTACGATTTTAATGAACTGTAACTAGCATTTGTTGCTCAACTCCTAAGGGGAGCACAATGGTTTGCTCACGCCTGACCTTTGTTCTTTGTTACAATTGCCAGAAATAGTCACACTCACAATGAAATTATAATTGGATAATAACGTCTTGCAGATTTATACAAACTCTCCCCAATTTGTCTTCAAGATCAATGTGTACTACAAACTATATATTTCAAGCCATCATTTTAAATGTCAAGCTTCTAGTTTTCTCAAGTGAGTTGAATGATTAGTTACCCTGGATGGCAGATAAAAATTTTTACTCTCCAAGAGCGTACTCTGTAGGATGCGTGGGTGCTCTCTCCTGGGAGCAAACCACGAAATCTAAAAGTGAAGAATGAAGCTATTTTTTTCTGATGAACATGTTTGAGAGCCAAAGCCCTTTCTTCCCCCAAAATCTTTTACAAGTTCTGTTATAGCAAAATAGCAAAACAAAACCAAAGAGAAAAAGAAAAATTCTGCTTGCCTTGTTTCCATTAGTCTGTACAACCTCATAGTTTTTTGTTTTTTTTTTTTTTTGTTTGTTTGTTTGTTTGTTTTTTTACAGTGTGACCAGCAATATACAAATATTTCAAGGGGGAAGTAATATCTTCAAATGAAAGTTCTCTGACAATTCTTTGTCAGAATGGCAAACAATATAAATATTTTTTCATAGTAATACTAGTATCTAATTGTTTAAGTCTAGTACATATGTTTAGATTTTGAAAATAGTCATTAAACACAATCAAACTGTTCTGGGACAACAAATAATAATGTCCCTTTCCCTACCCAAGCATAGGCTTCTGCTCAGATGCTTTGGATTGTAACAGGGTAATCACCAGAGAAAGGTGAGATTCGAGGTTCACTGCCCGAACCTAAGAGTGAAATTAAACAGGGAGGAGAAACTAGAAAAGCCTGGGAGAAAGAAGTGAAGGGATGGAGAAGGAAATCTGAAGGAGGCACATGGAGCAGAGAGACATGTGAAAAGCTGCACTTAACTTCTCAGCTCTGATTTGTACACCAGGTATTTGGGGTCTGAAAGGAGACACTTGAAAGAAACAGAGGTGTGGGTAAAAGAACAATGGGGAAGTTGACAATGGCAGCCTTTGTCTTGACTTCTATTTTGATAGTGCTCCTTTTACCCCAGACTTGTCAGATTCCATCTGCCCTTTTCTGTGGATCCCTTCCAGAATGTGCTTTTGGGCTTTAGCATCCTGCTTTGGGCCAACCCTGTTCGCTTGGGCATTTACCCATGAGGGCAATTGGGTGCTTCATGTGGAAGTTATTTTAATTATATATTTTTCTTTCTCTCTTCATTGCATAATAGTTGTATTAAAGCTATTTTCTATAGAAGGTCTTATGCACTAGCGTATGATTTTTTTCTTAATGTGTCTTTATTCTGTCGCCATCTTGCCCACGGGTAACATTATTATTATTTTTTTTTTGAGGGTCATATATTTTAAATGGGTTTTAAAGAACTGGATACGAATAAGGAGTCCTTAATCTCACTATAATTGACAACTATAAGAATAAAAAAAATTGGATATGGGATATGTGTATGAGTCCATATTCTCACTACAAATGTAAAGAATGTTTTATAACTAAAAATGAATGTGTATGAAATGTATTCACTCTGAAGCAGATAGTCTCTTTTAGCTGTTTTATTTTTAGAATGCAATAGGTTTCAAAGTCCACTGTCCCAGAAATGAATACACTCAAATACCCCGCTGACAGATTCAGTGTGGCAGAGTGTGCGAAATCCTACCAAGAGGCAATTTGTGGATGATTTGATAAAACAAAAACAAACAAAAAATACATGGCACTGCTGACTGGGAAGGCTGTGTTTTGTTTGCCTGTTCAATTTAAGCTTTATTTACAAACATTTATGAACTGTAAAATTCAAGTCCAGGACAAATAATTTTAGCATTAAATGAGCTATTCACCAAAAAATTTTCAGTTGTCTCTGCAAATGTCTTTTGTTTAGTTTTTTTTTTTTTCATCAAGTCAAATCAAACCAATAGTGACAACAGCAGTAGTTTTTGACTGGAGAGATATGGCCTGAAGAATCATCAGAAGCTCAATGTTTTATCTTTTAAATATATATGCTAAAAAAATAAATAATAAAAAATAAAAATTAAAAAATATATAAAAAATATATATGCTAATATATATGCTAATCTCATATATATATATATATATATATATATATATGCTAATCTCAGATATTAATGCCACTGAAATAATTGCATTTCCTCTGATATATAGCCTCTATTTAAAGTTTCATCCTGGTGCTTTAATCCAAACAAATTCAAAACTTCAATTCTACCATTATTAATGCTATATTCCCCAGCAATTATTAACCACATTATCCCAGTATAGATTCCCTAGATTCACATTATCCCAGTATAGTATTCAACAAATAAGTTTATTCTTCTGAATCATGCTTTCTGCCTATATGTTGCCCGTGGAGTCATAAGTTAAGAGGCTACTATGAACAAGTAATTGCTAATTTCCTGTCTTGACTTTGCTTACATGGTCCCTGTATGTGACCTCTTGAGTTTCAGTTGTCTTTTCTGCTTCTAGGTGTGCTACCACTTCACTGAGTAATGAAATTTAAAAGACACTGTACCTTGGAAACTGCATTGTGAAATCATATTAAAGATGAGATATTCTGGCCTTTCATGGCAAAGCCAATTACATGGTAGGATCTGAGATTTCATTGTTTATGATCTGGCAAAATTGTATATCAATTATTATTGAGTCAATTTAAGGAAAAAACCTCCTAAAATGTAGGTGTGGGGCTCATATTATGAAAAATTCAGAAAATATATTGTTTACCCCAGTCCACCTAATATACATTAGCTAAAATTGTAATGGGTTTCCCTTCTAGATGGTATTTTTTTTTTTTCCTAAAAGAAGGCAAGGTATATTCCTACTTGGGAGTACAGTATAATATAAACACACACACTACAGGTACCTAAAGAACTGACATTCCATTGGCCAATGGGACAGATATTTCCTTAATTCCCCCCCTTGTTGGTCATGTTCAAGCATGCTTAGCTGTAGGATGCAGGTGCAATCTGTTCTGTCTAAGCACACACATACATTGATGGAGGCAGCCACAGTGTATATCAAGGTGCTACAGAAAAACTGTGCCTTGAGTTTACTTCCTATTCTTTTCCTGTGAATCATTAATCAGGAAAGCCAAGTGTCACAGTCACTGGCAGCAGTGTCTGCCTGTGCAAGACTTCCTGATGCTGCTGCTACCCCAGCATGTGCCACATGAGTTATCACACACACACACACACACATCTCTCTCTCTCTCTCTCTAAATATATATATGTATATGTATATATGTCAGGATCAAAATCAGGAACCATAATAGATAATTTATTCAATATGTTCATGTTTATTGAGTTATTGTGGAAAACATAGCCAAGCTATCCTTGGGTGATTCAGGGCTCTGTCCTTCAGCATTGAGCATAAATAGGTTGAACAGAGCCAGATCTCTTATGTAACATGTCTTGTTCTGCTGGAGGTTGGTCACAAGTCAGACAGGGAACCTGGCCAGATCCCAAACAGTCAAAATTATTTACTAATAGCCAGATTTGAGGTGTCTGATGTTATCTCTAGTGACAACAACACCTAAAATTAAATTGCTTAAATTTATAGAAAATTGATTAAATTTAGTATAAATGTATTATATTAAATTTAATATAATAATATGAATATTCATGGAAAAAACTGAATATCTGACTTATATATCTTATTCATACAGTTACTTACTAGTTTGCCATATATCCCTGATACTACATTTATTGATTGGAAGCTGTAAAATCAATGAGACTATGTAAAGTAGCATGCCAAACTTATGGGGGTATAATAGCAACCATATTAAAACACATCTTAATGTCTTTTCACAAATATGGATAATTTGGATGACTATACACACATTGCAAACCAGTGTCAGGGTGTCTAATCTAGCTGTTTGGTGGGCCAATGAGAAGGACAAATAGCTGCTTACAGTCAGCTGCTCTTCATAGCACAGGAAAACGCTTCAGGCCTCGTCTCCTAATAGATTATGAAATTTATTTTAAGAAGCATCTCTTAGGAGTTCATAACTCCTCATAAACCCTCTCTTTCCTGCGAGATACTTTTGGGTATTTACATCCTGCAAGGCGTTAAGGAAGTCACTGCATTTGACCACAGACAAAGTAAAATAAATAAAATAGAAATTATACAAAGGTCAGAAAATTCCAAACAAATTACACTCCTTACAAAGACAACAATAATGGTGATGACATTTCTTGATACTTACTCAAATTTATAGTGTAAAATACACTCATCTTTTTTTTCTTTATGTGTGAAAACAAATGTTAGCTTAGAGACCTGCATCTTCAAAAATTTATTTTCAAAACAGTTCTAATTTCTTATTACTATTCAGAAATATTCTTGAAGATATACTATTATATAGAACAATTTTATAGATATTTAGTAGGGAATGTGTATATAATAGTAATTAAACATTAATTGTGGAAAAATTTACTGAGTATTACTTATGTGCCATGCACTAGTGTAAAGCCTTTATTATATTTATTTTCCCATATTTGACATATATTTCCCACATTGCATGTGTGTGTATATATGTGTGTGTGTATACACACACACACACACATATATATATACATAGATATTAACGTATCATATATATTGTGTATTTAATTTAAATTTTCTATGAATTAGCTAAACAAAATGCAAAAACTAGGGAGTAACTGATATAACCTTTAAAAACTATAACTTCAGATATCCTGTTGTTCTAAATGTTAGTATGCACCTGAATATATACTTGGTTATATGTATATATGTGTTCACACTGCTTTTTAGCTTAAATTAAATATTGATTTGGCTACAGTTTTCCAGTATTTAAAATTTTAGAAATTGCATGCTTAGAAATATATGTAATAATTTCATTGGAGAATGTAATGAAGACCTTTCTTAAAGAAGGAATGAAATGTAGTTAGAAAACAAAACAGGGCCCTCCCTGGTGACTCAAAGGGTTAAAGCGCAGCCCTATGAAGCTAGCCACATACACCTCAGAATGACTGAAATCCCCCACCAGGGAGGTAACCCACATGGCATGGCAGACCTCTCCTGTCTCACCTGCTATTCCCCTCAATCTGCCTGTTCTGCTCCCATTCTGTCTCTGATAAATATTTTTGAGTACCACTGCACATCTGGCCTGTACCCCAGTTCTGTATGTATACATAAACAAACACATTTACTCCTAATATTAATTGCATAAAATGTAATTATGTTTTCATAATCTCACTAATATCATCACTGCAAGAATCATGCAGAAAAACCATTGATCCGTGATACATTGGCAACTTGTCAATAGAAATCTAATTTCATTGAGATTTTCTTTTGAAAGCATTTTTGTTGCTGTCTCCCTTATTAGGGTCTAACCATCTGTTCTAAATTATATTCCTTCCTTTAAACCCAGTCTTGATAACTTCAATATTTATGTCAATAGTCCTTTTCAGTCTTGAAGTTCTTTCATCCCACTGAAAAACAAAATAAATATCTTATACCCTGAATCAGTAGGATTACATCAGAAAACTCTCCATTCAATTATATTATGCTACTTCTAGTACAATGCTCTCAACACTCATCTCTTTCACAACCTTCTACCCTCTCAACCCTAGAAACAGGTACTACTTTGCATATACATCTATCACTCTATATACAATCCCCTTCTATCGTCATTTCCACTTTTTAACTGCAAACTGAATTTTTCCACTGAAGTAATCTGTGACTGTCTCCTGTGTCTAAAATTTAATTCAACCTCTTTCTGAAATAGAAGATTTATTTCAAAGTTCTCTAAGTATTTTACCACTGGATTGATCTTTTTTTTTAATATTCTAAGATATGTATAAGCTGACAATTAATAAAATTTGAGAGAAAAGAAAAAAATCTGATAGTTCTTGTGCTGTCTTCCTACAAGAATGCCACTGGATGACCACTGCCTTCATAATAATTCTTTCATCTTTCCTATTCTGTAAATTACATCACCATCACTCAGTTCAGTCTCACTTTGTCTGGCTTACTTCATTAACATTATAATTGGTCTCAGGTCTTTTGCTCTACAGTCCCTTCTGTTGCCAGTTTAATCTTCTTAATATAGTTTTCCACTGCAGAAAACCTTCAGTGACCTTCTACTCTACCCAGACTGATTTATTCACTATATATTTATCATATAATACATTTTTTTTTTCCACATAGATACCATTAGTTACATCATTTCATTCTCCTGCAATGCCCTTTATGTTACTTTCTTCTTCATCTACTTGCATTTTCTTATGTTTTGGTCTTCAATTGGGGTCTGCTTCCTCCAAAAAGCTTTCCAGAGTCATGTGAGAGTTCATTAACTGTTCTATCTTTAAACAATGTAGCATTCCTCTTCTTATTAAGAGAATAGTTAGATGTATATTGATGGATATATATTAAATTATGTATCTGTGCTTTACATATGAAGAAATACTATTTCTATAATTAAGATATGTTGTATATATTCCTGCAGAGACTAATACTCTTGGCTTTAATGCTTGCTATGAATCTCATCTTAATAACATAAAACCATGCTAAGTCCTGTTCACAATTTATCATGTGTCAATGCTAATTATTATCAATAGTATAATGAATAAGGTTAATGAATTATACATTAAATGGTTAACTGTAATACATGTATATACAAAGAATTTTGTATATGTAAAACATAAGATGCAATTATAATTTTATAATTATAAATGTAAATATGTTAATTATATTATAAAATAAAATCCATTTTAATATACTTCTTAAAATAATGTATGAAGTAATTACAAAGTGCTTCTGAAGTACAAAATGCCTGAATAACAAGTCAAGATCCTGTGTTCAAAGTTAAGAAAGCAATAACCATAAAATAATAACATGCAAGTCCTGATGTCACCACATCAGTGTTTCATGGGTCTTTGATTCATTAGAATAGAGGTTAAAGGAATCTCAATTCTCTCTAATAGTAAATGTCAGAGCTTTGATTAAAACTCAAGAATTTGATTTTCATTATTCCATAGGATCCATTTATTTCACATATTCCAAGAATTGACTTGATGATGAAATACAGATTACTTTCTGTAATGAGAAGAAATATGTTTTTACAAAAATTAATATGATGAAGTTTTAATGCCTCAGTGCCTAAGATGTGAATGTATTTGAAAATAGGCCCTTTAAAAAAGGTACTATGGGCTCGCCCTCATGGTACAATGGGTTAAAGCACCACATTATGAAGCTCTCGGAAGCCACTGCAGTATGAGTTCATTCCCCAGCTAGGTAGCTGACCCACATGGAATGGAAGACATCTTCTTACCTGCCCACTGCTCCCCTCAGCAGTCTACTGTGTCAAGCTGCCTGTTTTGCTACCCATTCTATCTCTGATGAATCCTTTACCTACCACACCTCTGGCCTATACCCCAGTTCTGTAAGCATAAACAAATAAATATAAAAAAAAAAAAGTACTAATGTACTTAAGGTAAAATGAGGTGATATGGTAGGACTCTAGTCCAATAGACTGGTGTCCTCAACAAGAGGAGCAATGAGGGTAGAGACAACACAGAGACTGGGAAAGCCACATGAAGACATGGTGACAAGGTGTGCTTCTAGAAGACATGAAACTGAGAATGAGCCAACACTCTGGACACCTGATCTTGGACTTGCAGAAACCTCAACAAATAAATGACTCTTGTTAAAGTCTTTGGTATTAATTACATCAAGCTTAGTACACAAATATACCATGCATAATTAGTTATATATTATATCCACTACTTTGAGGTTCTGTGATTTTTTTCAAGATCTATATACTCTACCCAAATGTTAAAATAATATCTATAAATATCAATATGACAACATATATGAGCTGCCATTATTATTTTTAAAGAATGTCTAAATGATCTTAAACAGCTAATCTTTGTATTCAATATCAGCATCTAAAATGAAACAGAAATGCATTCACTACTTTAAATCCACATCACTGAATTCTGCTTGGTATTATATTTAATTTTTCCCCTTAGAAGCAACAATCAAGTTATTTCAGCCTTTTATAGTTCTTTGAATTCAAATGGCCCTAAACTGCCACAAAAGCTTAGTAATAACTTGATGGTTCTTTTCTGGGCTTATTCAAAATCTCAACTAGATAGAGTAGAAATTATGTGACTGATGGTCCAATTTTGTCCTGAAATAAAAAGTGATTTTCCTAGTCATTGTATAGCCTAGAAATGTGCAGGGATTATTTTCCCTAAGGCTAAAAGTGCTGCTGTGAGGATTTGTATAAACACTCAAAATGTCAAGACCAATTTAAGCAGAACCAAAATATGCCCAATACTGGAGTTGACACCCAGGTTAACCCACTCACCTTGCAAGCAAGAGTTGGAGTAGTGATTCTAAATACAAAGTCTTAAAATACATTCAAATTTCCTCCACCTTATTTCTATGTAAGTTATTATAAATTTCATTCTATTTTATGATTGTAAATATAAGCTTAAAAATAGGGCCCTAAAATGAGACTTTGCTTTGATGAGAATATAAAAATGTGAAATGCAAGTTTATCTGTACTTTGCTCTGCATATGTGCCTGCTTTCCAATTTTAATTCTACAAAAAAGAAACTTTTAAGGGTTCCAAAGTGTTATAGTTTTGATAGAAATCTATGTGTAGGGAATTAATCTGAGTGATTCTGGGAGTTCAGAAAGCATTATGAGGCAGAGCTAGGGACAGAGCTGATGTAGCTGCTGACATGTCACTTAGCCCATGGAGGGTCTGAAGCCAACACAGCCCACAGACCCCCTCCAACCAGGGAAATGAAAGCTAGGCCTTATACCCCCACACGATCCATAAGCAGGATGGCCACTGCTGGGGAAGAGTGTAGTACTTTGGGTCATGTGACTCTTAACCACAGACAACATTATGGAGAATGACTCATGAGACCTGTCACTACATCATTTCCAGAAACTAGAGGAATGGATGCTTTTATCTTGAAAATGAGATTTCATGCTTACAAACCAATGTTCACTATAGGGAGACACAGATTCAACTTCATATACCTTGGCCTCTTGTTTTCAGGGAAAATGCTACAACCATTGTTAACCTCAATTTCTTTCTTGTAAATTTGTAACTAGCTATTCTCACAATAATTATACTAGATTTATTAGGGCCTACATAGGTGATAATTCCTTGAGTGATTGAAAAATCAGGGCTGACTGGAGGTGAAGGGAGACAGCTCAGTTCAGTGAGTGGAGCACAGGCTGAGGAAAGACTTCAGATCCAATTAGGAGCACCTGGGCAAAGCCGCTGAAGGACCAGCTCGACCAGCTCAGGAACAGGCAAAATGGGGGCAGAATAGAGATGCCAAGATGATTACATCCAGGCTCACATGGGATTATATAAAAACGGATTATAGACTTATATGCTATGAGTGTCAAACAAAATGAGGACACCATGGACTCACTAGAAGGAAGATAATTGAGGGAGAAATGGCAATTGGGGAGTTCCGATAAGTGAACTCCTACCCAGAAGCGCCACAGACAAGCAAGCAGAACCCTACAACTCTGATCAATTGGGGAAAGGCCCAGGCTCTAGCATCACAGATGGAGACTTTCTGTTCATTCCTGCTCATTCGGCTCTGTAAGTAGAACCGAGCCCAGGAAAAAGACTGCACAATAGGGCACAAAGAGCCTGGAAGGTGGGGGAAAAATTCTGGTGATCTGGTGACTGGGGCAGCTGCAAGGTATGCAACTCTTTCACCCACACCACAGCATAGGCCTGGAGGTTTGTTCCTGGCATTAGTCTCTAAGGTGGGACCAGTAAGTTCACAAAGCTCCTGTGATAAAAGGGGGAAAAAAAAGTCTGAATCAAAACAGGCCCATGAACACTCCCCCAAGTGGCTGGGAAAGAATACTCAGGGAGAGACAGCTCTGAGTGGGCATACAGAGCCCTGGAGACCTAGAGAGAGGAAAGACAGCCTGCACAACTGGGGGGTGTGCAGAATTTGGACTCAAAGTGTTACTGAATAGCACAGCCAGAAGACATGTGAGTCAGTAAGGCACTTTCTTGCAAGGCTCCCAGTACTCAAAAAATAAACAAGACCAGTAACTAGCTCAACCACAGGCACAGCTGCAACACTTCTAATTTACCCCACCCTCCGGGTCTGCTTCCAAGCATAGAGGGAACTCGGGACATCAGAACTACAAAGATCAGCAGGCACATTCCAGAGACAAGGACTCAAACAAGTTATCAGAAGAAGCTGAACACCACAAGAGACCCCTGAGCATCACTGGCAGAGATGACAGACATAACTCCACACAGTAGGGGCTGGAAAAATAGGAGATATTGAAACAACAAGGCTAAGAATACCCTCCACAACTGAAGTGTTTGGAAGTCCCTCTACTAGTCCAAAAAGCACATCCAAAAAGAATGCTGGTCAATAATAGCAACACTGTGTCTCAACGAATAAAAAGTATTAGAAAATACACAACAGGGAAAAGAAGACAAACAAATATTCAAGCAAGTCCACAGGGGAATAATTCACCACAAAAGGAAATAGAAACCACCAAAGAAATAGAAGAACTGCTCAGCCTACCAGATAGAGAATTCAGAATCATCATGATAAACAAACAAAAAGAAGATGAGAATGAAAAAAAAAAATGAAATGAGGCAAGCATCAAGGAGTTGAAGAATGCACACAAGGAAGTGAATGACAGAAATGAAAAAGGAAAAAAAAAGATATAAGCAATCAATGAATTGAAGAAAGAAAATGAGACTATAAAAAAAGAAATAGGAGAAATGCAGGAGATGAAAAGGCCACTAGAGGAGATAAAGAATGCTGGGAAAAGTAATGAAAACAGAATAGATGAAATGGAAGAACAAATGAGCACCCTCAAAGACACAGAAACAAAGAGAATTAAAAAAGAAAGAGAAGTAAAATGGAAAAGGAATGAAGAAACACTTCAAGAGCTATCTGACACCATTAGAAAAGCAAATATCATAGTTATAGGTAACCCAGCAGGTGAAGAGAAAGGTCAAGGAATAGAGAAAATATTCACAGAAATAATAGAAGAGAGCTTCCCTAATATGAAGGAGAGGAAAATAGATATCCAAGAAGAAAGAACACCAAACTACCATGAACACAGGAGAAATACAGCAAGACACATCATAGTAAAACTACCAAGAAATACAAGACAAGGAAAAGATAATGAGAATGACAAGAGGGAAGAAACAAATAACCTATAAAGGGTACCCGATCAGGATTACATCAGACTTCTCCAAAGAAAAACTACGGGCAAAAAGAGAGTGGAGGGACATACTCAACAAACTCCAAAGCATTAAATGCCAACCAAGAATACTCTATCCTGTGAAGCTCTCCTCCCTCTACGAAGAAAGAATAAGGACATTTTCAGACAAATAGAAACTCCACAATTTTGTCATGATTAAACACCCACTAAAAAACACGACAAGAAGCCCTGAAACCAAATCCAACAAAAGAATGAACAAGAAAGTTCAAAATAACAAATAAAAATACAAAAGGATTGAAATAGCATATGTAGGTGCCAGTATATCAATATTATCTCTAAATGCAAATGGCTTAAACTCATCAATAAAAAGACAGAGTTGCAGGATAGATTAAAAAACAGAACCCAACGTTCTGCTGCCTGCAGGAAACACATTTAACTGCAAAAATAGATGGAAAATAAAAGAATGGAAAACAGTTTTATAAGCAAATGGACCAAAAAATAAGGCAGGAACAGCTATATTTATATCAGATAAAACAGACTTCAAACTGAAAATGGTTAAAAGAGAAACAGCAGGCCACTACATTATGATTAAGAGGACAATACAACAAGAAGACATAACAATCATCAACATATATGCACCAAATGAAGGAACACCAAAATATATCAGGAAATGATAGTCATCTATGAAAACGTATATCAGAGAAAATACATACATAGTAGGAGACTTAAACACATCACTCTCTACATTTGACAGATCAACAAGACAAAAAATAAGCAAAGAAACTAAAGCTCTGAACAGGATCTGGACAACATGGGTCTAAGACATCTATATATTGCTGCAACCCAAAAAATCTAAGTACACATTTTTCTCAAACCCACATGGATCATTCTCTAGGATTGACCACATCCTGGGTCACAAGATAAATATCAGTAGATACACTATGACTGAAATCATACCTACTATTTTCTCTGACCATGAAGGAATCAATCTAGAAATAAACCATAGGAGGAAGACAAGAAACCCACCTACCCCATGAAGACTGACACTCACACTACTGGAGGACCATTGGATCAATGAGGAGATCATAGAAGAAATCAAAAAGTACCTGAAGAAGAATGACAATGATGACACAAATCTCCAAAACTTATGGACACATTAAAAGCAGTTATAAGAATAAAACTTATAACATTGCAGGCTCACATAAAGAAACAAGAGAAAACTCAAAGAAACAACCTAATGTACCATCTTAAAGAACTGAAAAAAGAAAAACAAAATAACCCAAAAGCCAGTAGAAGACAGGAAAAAATAAAAGTCAAATCATAAATAAATGAAATTAGGTGTTAGAAAAATGGTCCAAAATAACAATGAAACCAAAAGTTGGTTCTTCAAAATAAATAAATA
>NW_004567126.1:3714919-3716100 GCF_000260355.1 Condylura cristata | reverse complement strand
AACAAGACAAGGGTGTCCACTGTTGCCACTGCTCTTCAACATAACACTGGAAGTTCTAACCAGAGCAATAAGACAGGAAAAAGGCATACAGGGAATCCAAATAGGGAAAGAAGAAGCAAAACTGTCCTTGTTTTGCAAATGCTATGTTAATCTACATGGAAAACCCTAAAAAGTCCACAGAGAAACTAATCAATACCGTCAACCAGTTTAGCAAGCTAGCAGGATATAAAATCAACACACATTAGTCAGAGGCCTTCCTATACACAAACAACCAATCAGAATAAACAGAAATGAAAATAAAAATCCCCTTTTCAATTAAAACCAAAAGAATTAAATACCTGGGAGTCAACCTAACAAAGGAGGTAAAAGACCTATACAAAGAACTTTTCAAAACACTGTTAAAAGAAATACAAGAAGACACCATGAAATGGAAAGACATACCCTGCTCATGAATTGGGGGGATTAACACCATCAAAATGGTCATCCTACGAAAAGCAATATACAGACTTAACACCACCCCAATAAAAATCTCAATGACATTCTTCAAATAAATAAAAAAAAAATATATTGGTGAGATTCATGTGAAACAACAAAAGACCTCGAATAGCCAAAACTCTCATGACTAGGGAGAAAGAGCATGGAGGCATTACAGTGCCAAACTTCAAGCTATACTCCAAAGCCATAATAATCAAAACTGCATGGTACTGGAACAAGAGTAGACATACAGACCAGTGGATTAGGATAGAAAACCCAGATATAAACCCACAGGTTTATGGAAAGCTAATCTCTGACACAAGAGCAAAAAAAGTACAATGGGACAAAGAAAGTTTGTTCAGCAAATGGTGCTGGGAAAACTGGGAAGCTACATGCAAAAAAAAAAAAAATGAAACTAGATCACTACCTCTCACTATACACAAAAATCAACTCAAAGTGGATTAAAGATCTAGACATAAGAATGGAAATCATAAAATACCTGGAAGCAAAGATGGGCCAAACACTACACCAAATACACTTCAGGGATATCTTTAACAATAGAGCACCCAGTGCAATGATAGTGAAGGCAATAATAAATAGATGGGACTACATCAAATTAAAAAGCTTCTGTACAGGAGAGGAGACAGTACAAGAAACAAACAGACACCCTCTTGATTGGGAAAATAATTTCTCACACAAAACTAGTG
>NW_004567126.1:3699009-3714419 GCF_000260355.1 Condylura cristata | reverse complement strand
ATCTACCCAAAAGACACAAAAACACTGATTCAAAAAGATACCTGCACCCCCGTGTTTATTGCTGCTTTTTTCACAATTGGAAAGACATGGAAACAGCCCAAATGCCCAAAAATGGATGACTGGATAAAAAGAAGTGGTACATATACACAGTGGAATATTACTCAGCAACCAAAAAAGAAACATATGCCTTTTGCAGCAACTCGAATGGAACTGGAAAAGATAATTCTTAGTGAAATAAGCCAGAAAGAAAGGAAAAATACTGGATGGTTTCTCTCATAGCAGGAATATAATAGAATGAGAAAAAAAATAATGATAATGATGAACAGCTATATAACAGAGACATTTTGTGGGGTTGGAGTGGGGGATGGGATCAAAAACAATGGAGAAAGGAAAATGCACTGGACTATGTTGATGGCACATGGGGGATTTGGTGATGGGAAACCCAAGGGGATTGCAACTGAGATGGAAAGATGCACAAAATGTTATAAAAATAAAACTATTATAAAATTTTAAAAAATCAGGACTGAATTATATTAGATATTATATAGATACCTTTCTCTTTATAGGGCTAAAGTATCTGAAGTATAATATGGAATCATGTATTAATGACCAGTAGCTGCTCTAGTGTTCTATGATAATTACCTTATATAATTCTTACTCTGATTCTGTAAGAAAAATAGACAATGACAAGTCCTGTGACCAAAGTCACATATTTGAGGATAGAGAGGAGTCCCAATGATACCTTGTCCCAAATGCTATACTTTGGACCACTTCATTTGGTGAGAGAGCATCAATGAAAGATTAACAGTCAGAATTCCAACTCTCTGTTCTGTGCAGAACACATCTGGATCTATTTTATGTACTATTTATTCTTTTTTCCATTTTTTAAAATTATTTTAATCATGTTAAGATTTTATCATATGAGTGAACACAGAGTATATTTAGTGCCTCACTGGTAGGTTTAACACTTCTAACACTTTACCTTTTCACACTAACTTCATGCACTGGAGTTTGCACTCAAAGTTGTCCTTATGTAGATGATGCTGATGATGAGGAGGTTGCTCACGGTGATAATGGAAGAAGAGAAATATAGGAGGCAGGCCAGAAAGAAAAGAGAGCAAGGCAGAAAAGAAGAAGGAAGTGCGTGTAAGAACAAAGGAGACAGACTATAAGGACAGTAAGTTATCATTCCTAATACTACAAACAACATTTAGTAACTATCAGAGTAGGTTTCAAACATTTTATTGTCTTCTCTAACCTATCTCATCTGGCATACATCTGTAGAAGGGATGATACTCCATTTATTTTCCTCACAGATGCATTGAACTATTTTTTAAAGACATTTATTTATTTATGCATAGAACTGAGGTGTAGTCCAAAGGTGCAGGAAAAAGATGCGGGGATTCACCATAGAAAGAGTGGGGTGCGGAACAGGCTGATCTAATGACATACACTGCTGAAGAGCAGCAGATGAGGTAAGAGAGGGTACTATGCCATATCTGGGTTAGCTCCCTGTCCAGGACTAACTCAGGCACTCAAGGTGATAGCACTGAGTCTTAACCCATTGGCCATTAGGTAAGCCCAAGATACAAAGATTTAAATGATGTAAAGTTCCCTTATAAACTTCCTTTTTGCATAGGAACAAAAAGTTGGCAAACTATTATTATACACAGATGTGGGGTAGAGAGTGCAGTAAGAAGAACAATAGGAAAGGCTAACTCACAAACTATTAAAATACAAGCATTTTTGTTTTATATTTAATCAAGAGATAAATGCCTATGAAAATAAGAGACACAATACTTTCTTAATACTTACTTTGAACAGGGAGAGATACTTTCATGTATACAGGAATTGAGACATTTTGGTTAATGTATCTCTATTGAACATGTCCTTTCTTGTAGGCATCATATTTCATATTGATGATAAAGAAATAAAAGCCAGACATTTTCAATCATGTAATAAATGCCAGGGGAGTCAAAAACAGATGGTATAATTAGTACATAATTAAGAGATACAAATCTCAGATGATCAAGGAAGGCTCCCTGAAGGAGGTGAAAACTAATTTCTGAATACATATTGATTAGTTAAAGAAAAAGGAGAAAGTATATAAAGGATGAGGAAGAGTATATAAAATTATAAAGGAATATGAAACACGAAAAATATAAGTAACTCATACAGATGTGTGTTTGAGATTGCTGAGAAAAAGACAGGCCATGGAGTAAGCTGCCAGGACTCAGTTCCCTGTCAACTTCCAGAGAACTTAGTTGAGAGGTAGAGAGGCCACTCTGTGGGTTATTTTAACCCTCTAACCAGCTATGTATGACCAACTATGTATAGCATTTGTTACGTTTGAGACCCTTCATTTCCATGGCCTATAAATCCCCTTATTTGCTTAAATTAGTAAGCAGTAGATTGCCTAATAAAGCAGGAACATTGCCTAATAAAAGCTATTTTCCCTCTCACATTTGATCTGAAGCATGTTTAGCAACCCATGTCTTATGGATGCCATAGCATCTTGTACATAGCACTTTCATCCTGCCCACCTTGTGCATATGCACTTGGAGACTTACTTACATTACAGGAAATGTTCAAACTGCTATGATTAAACCTGAAATAAAAAGGACCCAGAGGAAAGAAGAAGGATAGACTTAGAAAAAGAACAGTGGAAAATTTCTATGACTATCTAACCCATGCCCATGGTCAGTGCCTCCTAGTGCCGATCAAAATATATTTTTTTTAAATATCTGCCAAAATGTAACTATTTTCATTCAGTTCTCATTCCTAAAGCTAATTACCCAATTTTAGATATTTTGTTCTCTGATGCATCTCTCATGTAATTTTCCGAATGATGGCCTACTTGGCAAAATGCAAGTTCACTGCTGAATGGGCACAGACAAAAAGTGGCAATAGTTGCAATAATCTATTTGTCCAGTGAAATATATGATGAGATGTTTTTGTGGGTGAAGAGTAGAAAACAAACACTGAGTTCTAAAATGAATCAATAAACCATTCTATCCGGTTGATTTACATTTAGACATACTAGAAAAACACATTGAATTCATATTGTTAGAAGTAAGATTACTGTACCAGGAAATTTTCAATTACTCTAACCTCATGCTTTTATTAAAAATATATTTAATTCTGTACTTTTGCCAAAAGGGTGGTTGAATACTAGAAACAATATAGTCTAAAACAGTTTAGCATCCCATTTTTGTGTGTTATATTAGAATAACATACCAGAAAAATAAACTCTTCATATGAAATTTTCCCCTCTAGCCTAACTAAAAATCAAATAATACAAGTTTCAAATGTAGGGGTAAGATAGCAGCATTAACAGAGAGTTGCTTTCCTGACACAAAACTTTCACAAAATGACCAACAGAAAACCAACATTATATTATGGTTATCATGGGTACAGTCTGATATCTTCCTTTATACCGCATTATGCTAAAATAACATTTCAGCCATTTGCTAAATTAAGACAACCAGGTGAGGTAAGTATATATATTCCTCATTTTAACATTAAACAACAACAACAACAACAACAAAAAAGGGCCCTCCCTGGCAGTGCAATGGGTTAGGGCACAGTGCTTCAAGCTTGCAGCAGCTGCTTCAGCATGAGTTCGATCCCTGTCCCGGAGGCCCACATGGCATGGTAGACCCCTCCTGACCTGCCTGCTGCTCCCCTCAGCAGTATACTTCATCAGTCTGTCTGCTTTGCTCCCCACTCTGTCTCTGGTGAATCCTTGCAACACCCCTGCCCCTCTGGCCTGTACCCCACTTCTATATGCATAAATAAATCTAAAAAACAAACAAAAAAACAAACAAAAATTGCCTAAGGCAACCCACCTAGGAAGAGGTAAATACACACACACACACAGATATATCTATCTATCTGTATGCGTGTGTATATATGTATGTATGTGTGTGTGTGTGTATATATATTTGTGTATATATGTACATATATCCATAATCATTTTGAATCACATTATAGTTTCCAAAATCTGCTGAAAACCAAACTGTGAGAACTGCATATAAGAAATATCTTGTAATAATAAAGTAAAAATCAAAATCATCAGGCAACTATGAATGTCTCTGATCAGAGACATTCTGTAAGGGAGGAAGAAGAAGGATTGGGACAGGAGTGGGAAGAGCACTAGGGACTATGGCTATGGTGCACAGCTGAATTGGTGGTAGGAATTTAATGAGGAAATTGTACACTGTACAAATTCAAGGATGATATAGTAAATATATTTCAAAAAAATGTCTTCTCGATGTAACTGACATAAAGTTTAACAATGCAAGAAGAATATCAACTTTCATCAACCTGTCATGAGATTCAGAAGGGTTGGGGAAAGGTAAGGTATTAGGTGGGCAAAAGCTGGACAGACAGACAAAACACTACCATGTCTGCATTTGTTCTTTCAAGTGCTAAAACACAGGCCTTTGTCCATTACCTATGCACTTTTCCATAAGCAAAAAGAAACAACAAATCCGAGATTTCTCATTTTAAAACTTGACTTTAACAGTCTACTATATCACTCTCCTAAGCTTTTCATTGTATTAATCAGCTGCTGACATAATAATGGTATGTCACCAAGTGACCCCTGCAAAATCCAGTAAAGTTTCAGGCCCTTTTCAGATCCAGATACTAGCTATGTGTCTGCTATGCATCTGCAGAGTCTTTGCTTCATGTGTATCATTTGTAGGCCCAAGCTCAAAGGACAGTGCCCATCTGGGGCATGTTCTTTTATGTAAGAGATCAGATGCTGCCAGGGAAAAAACAGAATCACATGACACATTTTAATGTTGAAGCTAAGAATTTGCACCCTGTCCAACTCATTTACAGTGAAATACCTAGCAAAATTACAAGGTCAACCCTAAAAATAAATCAATGAAGCAGAAATGTGGTATTTCTCCCACAGCTGAAGAAGAAGAGTAAATATCGCTGACCACTAATCTAAACTGTCATAGCCGCTCATTTCAAACAGACAAAAATCATCTCTGGTTTCTGAATCTTTTCCTTTGCTGGCTCTCACTTTCTGGTTGTGTTGATTTTGTGCCTGAATCCTTTTAATTGCTCTTCCTGCCTCATAAATTTATATTCTTCTGGACAAGAACCTCTTAAATGTCACCTCATTTGCAAATTCTTTCCTAACCCATTTTGCAAACTGTATCTGTAAACCTGTATTTCCTAACCCACTTTGTAAACTATGTGTAAACCTACATTGCTATTAAAAAGAACACACACACATATAGTCAGAAATACTTACTGTAAGGATTTAAAGTAAGTTTTGTATTACTTTGTATTTTTGTATTTTTCTGATTTTATTCAATTTCTCTCTCACTCAATTTTTCAATTTTTTTTTCTCCTTTATAAACAGCTTTGTAAAAGATCTTGAAGCCAATCCCCAATAATGATGCTTCTTTCCTTTCTGGTCACATGATAGAACTACAGATAATTCTCAAGACCTGGTAGTCAAGCATAGCCACATGATTTAGGTTGGCCAATAAAATATGTACCAAAGGTAAATGCATATTTGAGACACAGACCTTGAGGAGGACACCCCCCCCATATATCTTTGATTACCAACAGATGCAGATGATGAGACTACCCTCACTTGAAGTTTCCAGATGAGAATAACATGGAACAGATCCCCACAGGGACCCATGGCATGCATGTAACATGAGGAAACAGCATTTCTCAGTTATTTTAAGACACTGAAATACTGGATCATAGCCATAGCATATCTTAGACTATACTGACTGAAACACATAAAGGCACACTGCCACCAGCAATTATCCAGATACTATGATAGAGAACTACTTCTTCAAGGACACCAATGTCACTGTGATTATAGAAAGCTTGAAACAGAAGTTGGCATATCCTTCAGAAAAATATTTTAATTATCTAATTTATATAATCATAAGTACACAATATTAGCCACAAATTAGGTTAAATTTTAAGTAAACTGATCATTAGAAAATGTATTATGTCAATAGTTTATCAAAATGTTTTTAAATAACCAGTTTTAGAAAAACTTACCTTTGAGTTTAGTTTAAAAGATCTGCTATTCCCATTTGTCGTCAGTGACCCTATCATCTAAATAAGAAGCAGACATATCATTTTACATTTACCTAATTGACTTTATCTCAGCAATTCATCTGTCCCAAGATAGTGAATTAATCTAATGTTAGATATATTTTGAAATGGCTTGCTCTGGCCCCTCTGATGGTGCAGGGGTTAAAGACACAGCACTCTCAAGCTACAACTGCTGCTAGCCACTGCAGCATGAGTTCAATCCCTGGTCAGTCACACAAACACAAACACACATATTCAACATCTCTCCCCAGCATCCCACATGGCAACTCTTTCTGAGTGAAGAACAGGGATGGATGTGTTTTCTGTGTGTACAGCATAAGCTTGATCCCTGGCCAGGGAAGTGACCCACATAGCACAGCAGACCTCTTCTGTCTTGCCCACTGCTACCCTCAGCAGTGTATTTTAGCCAACCCAACTGTTCTGCTCTCCATACTGTGCCTGGTGAATTCTCTCACCTCCCGTGCCTCTGGCATGCACCCCAGTTCTTATATGCATAAATAAATATTTCAAAAATGAAATGGTTTAGTTATTAATTTACAAAATCACTTAAAATATACTAAATACTACAAATAGTACAAAGTGCAGTCTGATAACTAAGCATATATTAATGTCAAGATATAATACTGCACTGGTTTAAATAGAACATCTGTGGATTCAGATAGATAGAGAGAGAGAGAGATAGATAGATCTATTCTTACAAAGTATCAGATGGATAAATAAAAGATGATAGCTATTGAAATAAATGCATGAGCATGTAAATCAAACATCTTAAGGACAGAATCCAATGCCTATAGAATGTATGCACTGTGATATAAATGGCAAAAACTTCAGAAGTCAAAATGCTGAAATGGATTTGCAGGGTTACAACAGATTAATTAAAAGGACTGGGCACACTGCCCTTATATGCAGTGATTTTCAGTAAATTTCCTTAAAAAAGGAAACACCTGCAGATATTTTTCTTGAGGCATAAATCTGACTTTGAAAACAGTGCTTTTTTTGTGGTAGGTATTAGTGTAGTGGTACTGGGTAGATTTTTAAGCTACATTAGAAAACACCTATGGCTTAAAAGTGCGAAATCAAGGAAGTACCACTCAGAGCTCATTTTTTATTTTATTTCTTACATAAAGAGAATGAAAATAAAGTTCATGTCCCTTGTTGAATTACCTGGAACGTTGTTTGGGACTATCTACAATTGTGCTTAGCACATCATAGGTGTTTTCACTAGATTTGTAAAGATTTGTTAAGTCCTATTTGAATTTCTTTATTTTACCCCACAATAATGTGAAATTTTGGGGTGAAAGAAGCATACCTAATTGAATTCCCCTCCTCCCACCTTTTCTCTCAGGAGCTCATGTAATAGTAATGCAATAAATTATTTTGTATACATAAATGAAAATATAGATAAATGAATACACTAATTCATGGCATAAATCAAATACTGCTCATCAGGTAGATAAAAGAAGTAAAACAGAAGCAAAGGGCTGGATCATCTTGTAATTCACTAAAATTTTCAGGATACAATTGACAGATCTGATTTGCAAATACTTAAAATATCACCTGCCAAAGTAAGAAAATCACTGCTCTTAGCTGGTGCCCACTGATGGAAGTATGGTCATTAACATTTATTCTACATAGATAGTTATGAGTCAGACCAGAAAACCTGTGAAATGAAGGCTGATGGTGTAATCCAATATGAAATTGAAGACTCTAAAACCAGGGGTACCAAGTGCCAAGGACAAAAGAGGATGAATATTCCAGATCAAGCAGAGAGTAAACTAATCATTTTTGTATTTTGGTTTTATTAGGGCCTTCAACACACTAAAAATATTCACCTGCATTGTGGAGTGCAACCTTTATTATTAATTCAAATGTTAACCTCTTTAGAAACATTCCTACAAAGATATCAGGAAATAATCCTTTACTGGATCTCTGGATACCCAGACAAATTAACATGTAAGATTAATGATCATAATGATCTTATAACTGTAACTGACAAAATTCCCTTTCTACTTATTTAACTTTGTATCTCTCCTCCCTTCTAGTCTACCTTCTCTCATCAGACATGTTCTAACCTCACCTAGGAGTCTTTGTCTTCATTCTTCTCACTAAGAATATCTTCAGCAAATATCCATCAATTACTTTAAGTTTATACTCATAAAATCATCTCTGTAATATGTGAAACATTTCATAAAATCGCAACTGCTACTACCCCTCCTTCTGAATATTTCTAATCTCACTTTCAAAGATGTTACAAATATATTATAAACATGTATGTTCTTTTCTCCCAGAAAGTAAGTTCTTAAAAGTAGAGGCTAGTTTACCAAATGCAATTCCCATTAAAATTCTAACAATGTTCCTTAAGAAATTAAACAAAAAGTACTAAAATTTATATGAAAGCTATCAATTAGGTGAAGCAATTCTGGTGAAAAAAAAAAAGATTGGATGCATCATTTTATCAGATTTTAAACTATATTATAAAGCTATAGTAATTAAAGCAGTACAGTATTTTCCCCTGTGTAACTGTCGTTTATCATTGAGAATCAATAACTGAAATTAGTTTGTAAACCTTATTTACGACTTTTCATCTACATTTTTTTCTTCTGAACTGAAACAAAGAAGATATCACGTAATTGCACCTTATAGCTTCAGATGGTTTTCAATATGTTAAGTATACTTTTTAAAAAAAAAACACTACCACCATCGCTTTATACACACAACAGAAATTTTATTCCCTGTCAACTAATACCCAAGAATGGTCAAATATCCCCAACTTACTCCATAAAATGTTTACTCAAATCAGAAACTAAAAAAGGTAGCCAATGTTATCAACTATTAATTTTCTTAATTCTTATTTCTCCCATAAATTTCCCTTTGTTTTTATTGACCCATTGATATGTTGGTGAAATCTTATGTTATTTGCCCCACAGAATTTCTGAAGTTCTAGATTTGGCTGACTGCTTTTTTGAGATAAATTTAGCTTGTTTTCTAGCCCTCATATTTTTTGTAAATTGTAGTTATGTCTAGAAGCATGATTGGATTCAGATTAAACTTTCAAGCAAATATTTTTCACAGGAGGTATGATCCTTTATATTTCATCACATCATGAGACTTAAAATTTGTGATTGTCGGCCCTCCCTGGTGGCGCAGCGGGTTAAAGAACGCACTAAGCAGCTAAAGCCGCTTCTGCATGAGTTCGATTCCCTGCCCCGGAGGTGACCACATGGTGTGGCAGACCTCTCCTGACCCGCCCGCTGCTCCCCTCAGCAGTGTACTTTGTAGATCTGTCTGTTCTGCTCCCCACTCTGTCTCTGGTAAATCCTCTCCGCCCCTGAGCCTCTGGCCTGTACCCCAGTTCTGTATGAACAAATAAATAAATCTTTAAAAAAAAAAATTTGTGATTGTCTCATTTTTTTTATTAAGATTTATTTATTTATTCATATAGAACTGGGGTATAGGCCAGAGATGCGGAGGGTGAGAGGATACACCAGAGACAGAGAGGGGAGCAGAACAGGCAGATAGTCAAAGCACACTGCTGAGGGGAGCAGCGGGCAGGCCAGAAGAGGTCTGCTGAGCCATGTGGTAACCTCCAGGGCAGGCGGGGATGAACTCATGTGGAAGTGGCTTAAGCTTCCCAGTGCTGCTCTTTAACCCGCTGTGCCACCAGGGAGGGCCCTGATTGTCTCAGTTTTAATGCTGTTAAAGTTGATTATTGAATTATTAGTTTGATTTGTGACAGAGTTCCTCTGCATTTCTTTTCACTTAATACAAGCGATACAGTATTGTAATAAATACAGACATGGATCAATGTAGCAAAATTAGAATGAAAGTCCAGAACTAAACCTACAAATATATCAATACCTAAATGCATGACAAGAAGACCATGACCAAGTAATAGAGAGAGAAGGGTCCTTTAACAAATATCACTGGAAAAACTTGACAGTCACATATAAAATAATAAAGTTTTATCATGCTGTTACTCTCTATAAAAAAAAAAACAAAAATGGATTTAAGACTTAGACATAAAACACAAATTATACATAGAAGTAAGCAAAAGAAATTATAGGTATATGTTACATAGTATCAATAACAGATATATCTGGGGATTCCACCCCTGCAGCTGGGAAAATAAAAGCCAGAACTATGTCAAATTGCAAAACCTTTTACATAGTGAAAGAAAGGATTAGCAGATTAAAAGACATCATTCTTGACTGGATTAGAAAGATGTGGTACATATATACAATGGAATATTACTCAGCAACCAAAAAAGAGAAACACATGTTTTTTGCAGCAACTTGGATGGAGCTGGAAAAGATCATGCTTAGTGAGATAAGCCAGAAAGAGAAAGAAAAATACCAGATGGTTTCACTCATAGCAGGAGTATAATGGACCAGGCGAGAAAATAACAAAAATAATGAACAACCATAGACCAGAGACATTCTGTGGGGGTGGAGTGGGGAATGGGATCAAAAACGGGGGGGGGGGAAAGGGAGGGAAATGCACGCGACTATGGTGGTGGCACAGGGGTGATTTGGTGATGGGAAACCCGTGGGGATTACAATTGAGATGAAAAAAAAAAATGTGAAAAATGAAAAAAAAAAAAAAGACATCATTCTGAATTGGAAGAGATAGTTACACATCACACAACCTACAAGTAATATCCAAGGTATAAAAAGAACACATCCAACTTAAGAAGAAAAAAATAAAAACAGTCAATTAATATACTGGCAGCAGATCTGAATACACAATATTCTAAAGTGAGAATACAGAAGGCCAGCAAATATGTGAAACATATTTATATTATTTTAATAAGGAAAATATAAATCAGAACTACAATGAGTTGTGATCTCTACCTAAAAGAATGACATACATCCAAAAATCTGTGGCAAAAGGGGAATGCTTAAACATTGTTGTTGGGAATGTGAGTTGGTGCAGTCATTTTGGAAAGTGGTCTAGACCAATCTTATCAGTCATGCCACTTTTGCTTATCTATCTAGAAAAAAAAAATGGAATTTTAGATCTAAAATTTTGAATAAACACCAGGTTACTGAGAAATACAGCACCCAGACTTTGTAACAGGTTGGGTTGTATCTGGACTGTCTATAGTCTAGCATTTCAGCATTGAGATTTTGTACAATGATGGAAATGTTCAATATCTGTGGTTTCTTATATGCATTCCACTAATTATGTGGACTACTGTGCACTTGAAATATGAATGTTATGACTGAGGAAATAAATTTTTATTTTATTTACATTTAATTACATTATATGTAAATTTAAACACAGAAAATGTTCATGAGACAGCTTAGGTTTGGATACAGATTTCTAGACATATTTTTAACTTTCTGATATTAAATTTTACAATATGCAAAATAAGATTTATAATTTTCATTTGTTAGCTCTAACAGAGGAATTAAATAAAATGCAAATTTTAAATGGCCTTATACCACTTGACACATCGTGGCCACACATGTAAGATGCCTTTGCTGTTATTGCTACTTTCCATATACTGTGATGGCTTTACTGAAATCCTCAATCATGTTCCCAAATTCCTACTTTTGACTTTTGTGATTCTGTGTCCTAAATTTATCAGTCAGAACTTGAATTTGACCCTATGAGTAAGACTATATTAACCCTATTTTTGTATTGCTCCATTAGTTCATGGCTTATTTTTCAGTGGAGCAACCTGAACCTCTGGGAGAAAAGTAAAAGGGAAATTCTTCAAAGAGAAAAAAAATACCACTATAGTGCTCCCAAAATGATGTAAGTTTACAGAATAGTAAACTTACTACCAAGATTCCCAAACAGTGTTCCAAAGGTTGTTTGTTTAGCACCACCACATTTCTATTGTCTATGAGAAGACTACAGTCAAAATTAATATCCTGTGTTGAGGAAAAGGAACTCCCCTGCACTGCTGGTGAAAATACAAACTAGTACGACCACTATGGAAAAATGCTTGAGAGGTTTCTCAAACTGCTAACCATGGAGATTTCATATGACCCAGCAATCCCACTCCTAGGTATCTACCCAAAAGACACAAAACACTGATTCAAAAAGATACCTGCACCCTCATGTCTATTGTTGCTTTTTTTACAATAGGAAATATATGGAAACCACCCAAAAGTAAATGACTGAATTAAAAAGATATGGTACATCATATTCACAATGGAATATTACTCAGCAACCAAAATAAACACACACATGCCTTTTACAGCAACATGGATGGAGCTGGAAAAGATAATGCTTAATAAGCCAGAAAGAAAAGGGAAAATACTGGATGGTTTCACTCATAGCAGCAGAAAATAATAATACCAGACAAGAAAATAATAATAATAATGAACAACTATATACCAGAGACATTTTATGGGGGGGGGGGAATGAGACGGGGGTAGGGAAGGACACTATGGTGATGGCACATGGGTGATTTGGTGATGGGAAGCCCACGGGGATTGCAATTGAGATGAAAAAAAATATATGTACAAAATGATGTAAAAATAAACTATTATATTATTAAAAAAATATATATCCTGAGCCCTCCTTTGTGGTGTATCAGGTTAAAGAGCAGCACTAGAAGCTATCTGCAGCTGCTCCAGCACGAGTTCAATCCTGGCCAGGGAGCTGACCCACAAGGCACAGCAGACTTCTCATGACCCTCCTGCTTCTCCCCTCAGCAGTGCACTTTGTTAATCAGCCTGTTCTGGTCCCCACTCTGTCTCCAGTGAATTCTCT
This sequence comes from Condylura cristata, assembly GCF_000260355.1. Classification (NCBI taxonomy): domain Eukaryota; kingdom Metazoa; phylum Chordata; class Mammalia; order Eulipotyphla; family Talpidae; genus Condylura; species Condylura cristata. The sequence continues at coordinate 3,701,591 of NW_004567126.1, read as the reverse complement.
CATCCCCTGCACCTCTGGCCTGTATGCCAGTTCTGTATGCATAAATAAGTAAATATATATATATATATATATATATATATATATATATATATCCTCTTCTATTTTATAGCATTTGTTACAAGACAATAAATCTACATGATTTACAAACTGATTCATGCAGCACCAGAAATATTAATCTCTTTATGCTAAAGGACATTTCATTTTCTATTCTGATTTTGGGTCAGAGGCACTAATTTTCGAAAACACTAATCAGTGTTTTGCAAGAACCATTTAATATTGTTTAAATTAACCTGATAAAGACATTGAAGAAAAAATATATTTTTATAAGGCTATTACTTTAGATTTTCCAAAATCTCAGTAACTTTATCTTCTAAAATCACACACACACACACACACACACACATTTAATTATTGATTCATAACAGCTTGAATAATATGTTGCTAAACAAGAACCATTGTAATAGCAAAGTAGTAACAGAAACATCCCTAGTTAAATTAATTTAACAGAAATAGACATTCTTTTTGCCAAATTTTTAACAAATATTTTACCTTTAAATCTATTCTCTAATTTGACTTGTCAATTTTGATCCTAGATATATAGGCAAATTCTAATTTTTTAATTCATTTCACTTTTGCCTTATGCCCCACAGCAAGACATTATCTCTATTGTTTGGGAACCAGAGGTCTCTCCAAAGATGTCACACCTCACTGGTCTTTTACAAAATGATGCTGTTCTGGACCCTTCCTTTGGTACCATTTTTATTCCTCATTTTTTCCTCAATAGACATTGTGGTAGGTTCCATGCTTTATTTTGTTTTTAAAATTTAATACAATCAGATGTTCCAGTACATTCTGAATCATTACCCTGGCACAGTTAAAGCTTCACAAATTTACTAAAATATAATGTTATTCAACTAAATGTATCAATGTAGCTTTCACATGGAAACTGGTTAACTGTTAGTCAAACCTGCTTCCTTTTATTTTGGGTGCACTTAGACCACATTTGCATAACCCATGTATATATAAGGGATCAAGTGACTGAATTCTACCCTGCCACATACAAAACGAACTGACATGTAGCACCTATTTGACCTATAAGAACCCCCATATGTGCATCTTTGTGCGCTTTCCTGTTACTAATTGAGATGATACAATTGCAAGGACCTTCAAAGACACCCTGGAAACTGACAGAGTTGAATGACAGAAGGACTTAGACTTCTGTATGACTACTTGGAGCTCAGTCTCTAAGCAGCAAAGTCTTCTACTTTGAACTTCATGCAAGTGAGAAATAAATGCCTGAAATTCTAGAGCTCATCTGTAATCACTAGACAGCATTGCTCTTAAATACACCTGGAAAGGATCTTATTTTGAGAAGAAAAGGTGATAACGCAGGAAAAAGCCAGGGATACAAACCCAACTCAGGAAATCCAGGTGTCTTTGTGCCTCATAATCTTATGAAATACAAATGCTTCAGCATAAATATTAAGCTTAGAAAACTGAGATAATTAGGGCTCACAAAAGAGAAACAGGAAAGCTGTTAGGATGCACCTGACACTGAATAGTGGGAGGAAGGCTCGTTGCAGCTGTCATTGAACTGATTATCTGAAGGCAAAGCAACACTATTCTTTGCAAACAATATATAATACTAAGGGAACAGCAATTAGAATCTTGAATCATTTCATAAGTGAATGGGGCCTGATGGTGTTTATTCAATTTTAAATTGCTGGGGTAGTGACAGAAAAATAAGTCCTGCGAAGCACTTTGGAAAATTTACTCCCAGACATTAATGACAGACTAAACTCAAAAAGCTGAAAACTATGGAAGAAAATGTCACAACTTGTATTTATTGGGGTTCTCCCTTGAGATCTCCCCCACCATCTGTTTCCACAGTAACACCAACTGTCCATGAGTGTTATAGTTAGCATTCATTTAATGCCAAAACACTTAATGAAAAAATTCACTATGTAGAAAGTGAACTACTTACCAGAGTATTTTATACTAACTCAGCATTTACTTGTACATTTTAATACACAAGTACTAATCCAGAGCAATAACTATAGGAAAATCACTATTTATATTAACTAATACAAAATGCTCACTCTTTTATGCAATTATAGTGCAGTCCAGTCTCAGTAATGCATTTTATTAAGTATGCATATCTAGCTCTGTGGCAGTGTTTTCTGGGTTACAGCACTAAATTTGTTTTATAAGGACACTCAGTTTTCATTCTTTGTTTCTTTTTGTTTTTGTCCCCTGATTTGAACTCTGAAGATTTAATGGAATTCTTCCAGAGGCCCATGCAACTGGGTGCTTTTAACTAAATCTTTAGTAGGTATAATTAATTTAAATCTCATCAAAATGTGAAAAGCATTTAGTCAAATATGTAAATCTGCCCATAAGACAGACACAGCAGGTGGAAATATTATACTTCAGGCTTCTGAAAATGATCAGTCCCACAGAAAAACAAATCACTGTCTTGGATAATCAGGCACCAAGTGTAATTAACTGACTGGTTTTAACTCAAAATGTTGGATCTCAGACTCTAGACTTCAATAATGTATATAGTATACACTCTTAGAACC
>NW_004567126.1:3673537-3698790 GCF_000260355.1 Condylura cristata | reverse complement strand
AGGCGGGGATGGAACTCATGCGGAAGTGGCTTAAGCTTCTTAGTGCAGAGCTTTAACCTGCTGCGCCACCAGGGAGGGCCGGGAGGATATATATTTAAGGTGAAAATCCACACAGAAAGGTTAAATTATAGCTATTTATTTATAATAGGAGCTCAGAGTGAGGCAGTTGGGAAGGAGGAAAATGGATGCGTGGGGAGGTAGAGAAAGGCCTGAAGGGCCAAGATGGATTTCACCTTCTATATGTAAGGGGACTTAGGATATAATAAGTCAAGATAAAATACCTTCAATTCATTTCCCTCTGACAATAATCTACTAGGAATGGACTACACACCAGATATCGTTTTACCGGCAACATGAAAGTGATAATATAAAGACAAGTAAGGAAATAGAACACTCCTTTAAAAAGCTAATGAATTAGTGGAGGGTATGCAGATAATTCAGTTATGGCATATAAAAAGACATAAATGATGTTGACAGCATATATTCATAATCCAGGGGGTTTATAGGAAACCTGGTGATCAAGGAAACATTCTATGAAAGAAGTCTCTATGACATCACCCAAAATCAAAGTGATTGTGACAGCCATTTGCTACATGGAGGAGATAGTTGAAACAGAGCCTCTAATCATTGTTCTGGAGGAACTACCTCAACACACAAGAGCTTTCCATCTATGCACGTTGGTACTCTTCCCTGCCAGCCAAATCTGAGGTGAACACTGAGCTGACCTGAAGGGTCACTTTTCTTCTTCCAATTTGCTGTTAGTAACCAAGTCTGGAGTTAATAATCTAGAGGATGACATCAACCCTTCCCTTGATTTACCCTAGTCAGGCTCCTCTGAACTCTTAAGGCTGCCTCCCACTTTAGGGTCTGCCTTTGGCCAGTTTCAGAATTCTGCTATTAGCAAAATTCCAAAACCCAATGATCATGTTGCTTCTTGGATTTGAGTTTTCCCTTCTCCTTGTAGTCACAGTTTAGCCTGCATTCTCTATTGTAAGTCAATGCTACAATAGTTCTTCTGAATAAATTTGGCCACATCATCTACCACAAGAGTCAGGAAACATTTTCTTGTTTTGTTTTGTTTTGTTTTGTTTTGTTTGTTTGTTTTTTCCCTTAGTAAGGAAAAAAATCATAAATTCGTATTCCTGAGAGGCTGAAGAACTGAAAATTCCCCAAACTTTATGAAATTCATTTTTTCATTGATTTTGGTTTCTGTTTCATTGTTGTTACACTTCTTTATAGACCTGAAGTAGTCCCTTTTGGATTAAATTAGTGTTAGCTATCTGAAATAGTAAATTGATCTTAATTCATGTTAATCTTCAAAATAAATTAGTTGTATTGGTAAAGAGTATAAGATATAGTTGTGGGACACAACTGAAGTTCAGGGCATTTAGACAAGAATCTTAACTGCAATACTAAGGGGCTGAACTTCATTAATATGTGAACAATTGAAGACGTTAAGATAGGATAATGTATAACTTTAGGGAAGATAATTGGCACTGAGGTTTAGTTTGAACAGAAGAAGATCAGTAAAACACTAGCTAAGATAATATGTTAATAGTTCAGATAGTGAAGGTTTTTCAGGGATGTTGCTTGTATTTCTTCTGTTTTTACATCAAAAAGTACTAGGGAACACAATTTACAGAACATTCTTTGGGAATGGAACTATTAAAAATGTGCCATTGGGCCCTCCCTGGTGGCGCAGCGGGTTAAAACACAGCACTAAGAAGCTAAAGAACTTCCACATGAGTTTGATTCCCGCCTGCCCCGGAGGTGACCACATGGCGTGGCAGACCTCTCCTGACCCGCCAGGATGGATTTACTTCGTAAATCTGCCTGTTCTGCTCCTCACTCTGTCTCTGGTGAAGCCTCTCACCGCCCCTGAGCCTCTGGCCTGTACCCCAGTTCTGTGTGAACAAATAAATAAATCTTAAAAAAAAAAAAAGTAGTTCTTCTAAAAAAAATAGTTTAAAAAAAAATGTGCCATTGACAGCTCTTCAACTTTGTGATAGCTCACTGAGTATGAGAGAGAGTGGCAGTCATAACATTTAAGGAGAGATGAGATATGATAGATTTATACTAGGATTACATTTGATAGGATCCTAAACAATTAGATATCACTAGTCTAGTTTCCATGATAACTAGAAGTATTTCCCTTTTCTTTTTTTTCCTTTTCTTTTTTTTTTTTTTTTTTTTTTTGCATTTTAAAAGGACAGGTTTATTAGGAAAAAGAGAAAGAAAAAGAAAAGCACCTGCATAGCCACAGGTGAGCAAGGGACTAGAAGTATCTCTTATATGAGTGGTTCTTAAAGAACCACTTGCCCACCCAGAAAAATCCAATTACAATAAAAAGACAAATATTTAATTCTTGAAGTACACAGAGGTATCAAATTTACATGTAAGTAAAATGAGGAATGGAGGCAAAGTTTGTATATAAAGCGAAGTCAGAAAGCAAGCTCAGCCATGACTTGGGAGTGTTTAAATTAATGCTTGGATTTACATAGAATGATTTGGAGGTGTTTGCATGATACCCCATTGAAGATATCCAATGGAAAATGTAGATTCGCAAGTCACCTTCTAGTCCTTGCAGTGGCATAAATAGAGAAGCAAGAATGCTCAAAACAGGGAGGAAAGAGCACAGGGACTGTGGTAAGAGTTCAAAGGTGATATGGGGAGGGGGGTGGTTTATAGGACTCCACCTGAGGAGAGAAATCAAATGTTGCACAAAAATGAACAATGATGTAAGGAAATTAAAATATTTAATAAAAACAGAAAAATAGCAAAAAATATAGGAAATAATTTATTCAATCCTGAAATAAACTATGAGGAGAAATAAAGCAAAAAAAAAAAAAGGAATAAGAATGTAGAAGTTCAGCTACATGGGAACTTCACTATGGAAAGTTAAGGCCTTAACTTTCACAATATCAATATCAAACTATATGGACAGATTAGGGAGGTAGATGATGCATTGTTTATCTTCAGAAGCAGAATTACTGTCAAGGTATTTGTAGTTAAAAATAGGGGGAAAAAGTATGTAGAAACCAAGAATGTTGAAAGAAAAAATATTGCTTTCGGGTTAAAATGTTTGTATAGACACTAGAGGAAAAAGCAAACATAATTATGGGAGCAAGTTGTGTCAGAGGAGAAAGGGATAGGTTCCAGCCAAGACAAAGAGACTGGATAAAATCACAAAGAGAGAAGCCCCGTCATGACAGAATAAGAGTAGAGAGAACACATAAAAGCATAGTTACTGTATCAGTACACATGGGCATTGAGGAAGTACATATAGGACTCAGATACCTCTTGATCTTATGGGAAATATGAGAAGACCTTTGCTGAAATTGTGGGATAGTGTAAAAGGGCAAACTTGAACACCCAATCTCAAGGGTAGATTTTTATCTTTTTGTTTTCTAAAGGAAAGCTGGGGCTCTCCCTAGTGGCACAATGGGTTAAAGCACTAAGTTATGAAAGACTCAGAAGCTACTGCAGCACAAGGTCAATCCGCAGCCAGGCAGCTGACCCACATGGCATGGCAAATCTATCCTGACCCACCCACTGTACCCCTCAGCAGGGTACTTCATTAATCTGCCTGTTCTGTTCCCAACTCTGTCTCAGGTGAATCCTCTCACCCACCATACCTCTGTCTGACCTGTATCCCAGTTTTGTAAGCATAAATAAATACATCTTTTAAAAAAATGAAAAAGAAAAAGAAAAGGAAAGGAAAGCTGAAGAAAATTCTATTGAAAACTTTTTTATTGCATTCTAGAACCTAAGTTTAGCATTCTAGAACCTAAGTTTATATAGATTTGGATGAACACTGAATCGTAATTCCTTTCTTTGCATCTGCTTCTAAAATGTATCTACCTCTCTTTTCTACAAGTTTGTCTCACCTGTATCCTTGTGTCAATTTACCCCTTCAATTTGGAGATCCAGGTTCCAGAATCGATTTTTTTTTTCACTTTGTGCATCTCCCCTTGATCTTCCATGCAGACATTTGTATTTTTCTTTATTCTGCTGTTTCCTAGCAATAACAACTGCTAAAATATACTGAGCACTATGTTGTAGTAACTAATCAAGATATTTTACTTCTAACCAGTATCTCAGTCTCATGAAATCCTGTGATTTAGATGCTGACTATCCCCATTAGCCTGAATGGTGTGCCTAGCACCCTACAGACATGAGGAGAGTCAGGATGCCTACCCATGGTGCACAACTCTAAACTCATGTCCTAGTCATTCTTTCCTTCATGCACAACTTTTTCAGAAAAAAAAAAAATCTGCTCTCAAAATGTTCTAAATTATATCAGCCATTTATTAAAACAGCTTAAGTGATTATTGGAACTTACCAAATGACTCTGCTATCCCCTAATATTTGAGAATATCTCATTTAAACACTTATCATACAAGCTGTGTCACTAACTCTACTCCTCTATAATATACCTTTGAACAAGAAAATTCTCCTTCTGAAAAATATTCTTATGCTCCCCAAGCTCATTAGAATTTCACTTAATTTCTGGCCTTTATTTACTTTCCACCATTATGTTCTCAACTACTGTTCTTCCCCCCTATATTCTAGCTACTAAAATCAAAACACCCTATACCACCCTCCTCCCCCTGCCAGCTGTGATTTGGTGTGTTTCACAAATTCTATTAAATCATTTTAAGTTGCCTTCCCTAGGCCACCTCTCATCCTTTCAAATCCAGTTCAAACAATTCCCATGATGATCTAGATTTTATAGGTACCCCACATTCTTAGCATAGTACAACAAATTATTATCTCTGACAATGAAGCACTTTTAAAATGTCTCTAACATAGCTATACTCTGAAAGAGTTGCATCTATATATAAATTCATAATATATGTATAACATTATAGAGTTGTACTCTGCAATAGTTGATTTTGTCCCTTAATTGTCTAGATGGTGAGTTCCTTGAAGACAGAAAAGTACTGAGTTCTAGAGCAATCTTGTGGACAAATGGGGTAAGGTTTGAGTAACAGGAGTTTTTCAGAATCATTTTAAACAAGCTGTCTGGACCCCTGACATGGCATAACACAGGCCAGTCAGAGGGCTGCTTCAGAGGGCTGCAGAGTCAGGACAGGAAAGAGTGATCTGGGGACTCAAAGCCACAAAAATCTAGAACACAAAATAGACATTAGCACAAAGTCTCAAATGGATGTCTGCATATTAATCTGAAGCAAAAACTTCAGCTCTGCAGAGTAAAATGGAGGAATCTATCAATCAGTAAATATAGAATTCAATGCACTTGACATTTTCCAACTTGGTGTGAATTTCTTCTGACTTTTTCAGAACTACTTCAAAATGGGCATAGAAAGATGAAGCTATATGATAACTTCAGAGTCCAATGAACTGAAGAAAAGGTTTTAAAGAAAAATTATGCAGTAATTCTCTATTACAGTCAGGTATTTTAGAATGATGAAAACTTTCACTAAACTAGAAGGATATGAATTATAACCACAATGTCTATAATTTCATTTTAACTACTGATATAATGCTGGGGTTTGAGCTAGCCTTAGAATGAATTTTAAAAGAGCAAATGTGTGTGTGTGTGTACGTGTGTATAAAACTTATTAATGTGGTATTTGTGTTGTCTTTCCTGGAATCTTGTGGGAGAAAAGTTAATATATTTATCTGATCAAAGAGATCACTGACTATTTATGAAAGAATAGGACATGCAGGTTTTTGAATTAGGAATAATGGCATCTCTGTAATTACTGAGTTCTTTTTAAATTCCACACTGAATACATGATTTAAAAGTATTATTACCCTGAAGAACCTAGTCAAGAACATACATTCTTTATCTATTTTATTTTTTTTTTTTCTATAGGCCAGACTGGAACTTCTCAATCTTAATTCTTAAATCATGGAGTACTGCATTATAACTAAATGTGCTTCTTTTTTTTTTCTTTTTTCTAAATTATGTTGATTTGAGGTAGTTTTACATCTTTGTGTCCACTTTGGGTTAAAGGGTCAAACTTCTACAAATGTTTCCTTTCCCACCCTGCCCACCCAAAAATCCCCACCCTGTTCCACTAGGCCCCACTCCCACTCCAACACCCTCCCTTTATGGCTGCCTCAGTTTTGCAGTTAGATATTAAGACCTTGTCATTACTCTTTAGTTTTACAAAATATGGACTCAGATCCCTATATCACTGTGAAACCAGGAAAATGCATGTATAGGTCTGGGGAAAACAAGACAAAACAAAACAAATAAACAAAACAGCAAAAGTAAACTTAAGATTGAGCCTATAAAAGAGGTTTTACTACTTTCTTCTTTATTGTGTTTTAGTTTCTCTCTGTTTTGCTTTGTTTTTGAGTAAGAATCACAATTTGGAGAGTCCTGTACTTTTCTATCCACCTGTACTAGAGTTCTTGAAAGTTTATCATATATTCTCTGATAGATAATCAGTAACACATTTGTTCATAATTATTAAAAGAAAAATTAAATAAAACAATAATGAAATAGGACTAATTTGGGGAAAAACATGCAAAATAATAGAATAAAATGTGTATGTCCATTAAATTTAAAAAAGCAAAAGATGCATTAACTGTTGGTTAGATAGAGCTAATGTTTTGCACATTAGACACAAGTTTTTCATTACTGAAATCTCTTTAAAAAAAGAAAACCAGGCCCTCCCTGGTGGCAGAGCGGGTTAAAGCACAGCACTGAGAATCTAAAGCCGCTTCCGCATGAGTTCGATTCCCGCCTGCCCCGGAGGAGACCACGTGGCGTGGCAGAACTCTCCTGACGCGCCCGTTGCTCCTCTCAGCAGTGTACTTCGTCGATCTGCCTGTTCTGCTCCCCACTCTGTCTCTGGTGAAGCCTCTCACCGCCCCTGAGCCTCTGGCCTGTACCCCAGTTCTGTATGCACAAATAAATAAATCTTAAAAAAAAAAAGGAAAAGAAAAAGAAAACCATATTAAACACATAGAAACAATGGGGAGAGACTAAGCTTTAGTAGAAGTATTCCACATGACAGAGGTATTCCGTTGTTCCATAACAGACTAACATCAACACTGTGGAGCTGAAGTTATATTCTATTTTCTGACATTTTACACAGATGTAAAATGTAAAAAGCAGAAGAAATGAGGCTAAGAAATATTAGCAAATGTGTACTTCATGTGGGCAAATCCTAGGCCATCTGTTACAGTCATTCCTTGCTCTTGGATACCCATCACTTCCATTACTTAAACTATTTTCACTTTTTTTTTTTTTTTATTCCCAGCTTAAACTTATCTTTAAAACTCAAGAGAAACATACTCAGCTGTCAACAATCATATTTCTGGAATACCATACTGCCTCTTCAAGTCAAACTGATATTTTTCTCCACACTTTCAACTCTAGCTGTCTCTATCAATAACAGGCAACATTCACTCTCTTCCTTCAACTACCTTATCTAACACAACGCCAATGTCTTTAATTAAGTCTTCAAATAGAACTTACATTCAAATAGTTTCCTCCAGTACTCTAGTCTGAGACACCAAATCTTATATCTCAAGTTTTTTAACAACTACCCATCTTCACTCCCTTGAAATACTCAGAAAATATTTTCAAATTCATATTTGATTGAATCACTACCATACTTTTTTTAAATTAAAGTAACAAAGCACTACAGTATGTATGAGTCAGAGATTTGCTACTAAAAATCAATGTTATCTGGCTCTTTACACAAATTGAAAAAAATCTCCTTGAACATATTTATAAAGCTTTTCAAATCCTGACACACTGCCTGGACCAAGAGCCTTCCATTGCAGTAGGTCATCTCTAACATTTGCTTCATGAGATAAAATGAGGATCGACTGTTTTCCATCTTCAAAATTTCATTTAGTAGGTTTAAGTGGAACATAGGTAGGACTATCCAAACCTTCTTTGCTCAACATCTCATACTTTCTTGGGATAAACCTAATTTTTTTTTTAAAGATTTATTTATTTATGCATACAGAACTGGGGTACAGGCCAGAGATGTGGAGGGTGAGAGTATTCACCAGAGACAGAGTGGGAGCAGAACAGGCAGATCGACGAAGTACACTGCTGAGGGGAGCAGCGGGCGGGTCAGGAGAGGTCTGCCACGCCATGTGGTCACCTCCGGGGCAGGCGGGGATCGAACTCATGCGGAAGTGGCTTTAGCTTCTCAGTGCAGTGCTTCAACCCGCTCTGCCACCAGGGAGGGCCAGGATAAACTTAATTTTATTCAGACCTTCAGGTCTCATTTTATCTCTCAGTTCTTCAAAAAAAAAAAAAATCCATAACTCCTAAAGTAGACAAGTATATAAAATGGTTTGTGTAGTTCATTAATTTGATCACTCATTTACTCAAAAAATTTACTATAGGGCCTTCTCTGGTGGCACAACAGGTTAGGATGCAGCACTGCAAGTGGCAGTATCTACTTCAGTGTGAGTTCGATGCCCCACCCCGGAGGTGACCACATGGCCTGGCAGACCTCTCCTGGCCCTCCCACTGCTCCTCTCACTAGTGTACCTCCTTGATCTGCCGGTTCTGCTCTCCACTCTTTCTCTGGTGAAGCCTCTCACCGCCCCTGCACCTCTGGCTAATACCCCAGTTCTGTATAAATAAATAATCTTAAAAAAAAAAAAAAAGACTAGGAAAGATTAAAAAAAAATACTATAAAGGCAGCATAAAATGGTTAAGAACACAGATGCTGAAGCTAGAATTCCTGGGCTTCTATTCAGGCTTGGCTACAGTTTGCTGTGCAAGTTCTCCAAGTCATTACATATATAAGCTATCTCAAGTCATATATATATATATATGTGTGTGTGTGTGTGTGTGTGTGTGTGTGTGTGTTTTGTGTGTGTATTTTGTGTGTGTGTGTGTGTGTATGTTATCTCAAAAAATTAAACTGAAATGAACTTATGAACTTCCTTGTCCACATCTTTGGTCATCTATGGATTTTTTTAAAAGATGTATTTATTTATGCATACAGAACTGGGGTACAGGCCAGAGCTGCAGGGGCTGTGAGAGGATTCACCAGAAACAGAGTTGGGTGCAGAACAAGAGGATCAAGGAAGTACACTGCTGAGGGGAGCAGTGGGTGGGTCAAGAGAGGTGTCATGCCATGTGGGTCACCTCCCAGGCAGGGATCAAACTCACGCTGAAGTGGCATTAGCTTCTTAGTGCTGTGCTTTCACCCACTGCACCACCAGGGAGAGCCCTACATTTTGCTTTTGTAGTTAGATGTGTTATAGACAGAAAAGGGTTGGATTTTGTTTTTTAATCTAACCTGCTGCTCTGTCTTTTCATTGCTGAGTTAAGACCATTTGCATTTAGCATTAGTACTGATAAATTGGAGGCTGTGTTTGCCATTTTGTTTCCTTTTGTGCCTTGCCCTAATCTGCTCTTCTTATTTATTCATCTGTTTGTTCTAGCTTCAGGGTTTGATGTAGTAGGTTAGTCATAACTAATTTCTTGAGTTTCTGTTTGTCTGAGAAGGTCCTTATTTTTTCTTCATAGAGAAAGGAGATCTTTGCTGGGCAAAGTATTCTTGGTTGACATTTGTTGTCTTGGAGTTTGTTGAATATATCCCTCCATTTTCTTTTTGCTCATAGTGTTTCTTCAGAAAATCTGAGGTCAGTGTAATTGTTTTTCCTTTATATGTTATCTATTTCCTCTCTCTTGTCAGCTTCATTGTTTTTTCCTTTGTCTTGGATTCTTGAGAGCTTTACTATTATTTGTCTTGCTGTATTTTTCCTTTCATCGTGAAGGTTTGCTATTCTTGCTTCTTGTATGTCTGTTTTCATTTCCATGTTCTCTTTGATTATTTCCTCAAATATTTCTCTGTCTCTATAATCCTCTCCTTTCCTTCTGGTCTTCCTATAATTCGTATATTTCCTTTCCTCATGGAGTCACATTATTTCTTGCATTGTTTGTTCATTTTTTCCCCTGCACACTTCTCTTTCCTTTTCTGTTTTGGTTCTTCTTATGTCTGTATCTTCTAGAGTACTGATTTGCTCTTCCATTTAATATATTCTGTCTTTAGTGCTTTTTCTAGATTTATTTAGCTCCTCCATGTATCTTTTAATTTCTTGCATTTCTTCTATTTCTATCTGTAGGGACTCAGTTTCATTCTTTTGATTGTTAATTATTTTCTTCATTTTTTTTTAACCTTTATGACTTCTTTTAGTATATTGATCATGGTAGTTTTAAATTCTTTCTCTGATAGGTTGTAGATATACACCATGTCATTGTTGTGTCCGATTGTTGGTTTTCCTTTTGTGGTGAAGACCTCTGGAGACTTGTTTAGCTGTTTGCATTTCTCCATCTCCCTGAGGTTTGCCTTCTAATTTGTGCTATGTGTTGTGACACTGTAGTGCTGGTATTACTGGACATCACTATTGGGTGCTCCTTTTTGATTTCCTTGGAACTGGTAGTCAGACCAATTGTGCCAAACCCCCACAGGGTGTTGAGTTTGAGGCTGGATTAATGGGCGCTGACACTTGAGATTGGCTTGCTCTGTATTTACTCAGTTTAAGAAGGGGCTCATGAGGTCCCTCTCTTCGTTTATGGAATAGCCCTTTCTCATATCAAGGGAACCTTGGGGATCCTGATTTCCAACAATAGGTAGTAGTTGATTTTGTTCTAGGCACTATGTATGCCAGTCACCTCTTCTGGTGAGCTTTCAGCACTGTGCTTTTCCCATTGTTCCTCAGAGAAATAGATGGTGGGAAGAGGGCCTCAGCACTGGAGCTCACATTCAGTACTTTAAACACCAGGTGTTTAAAGTCCTAACCTTGGTACATTCCAAAGATAGAGACTTGCACACACTGTGGATGCAGAGCTCCTCACCCAAGCTCTATGGCAACATCGAAGATGGTGTTTTCTTGGCACTGGCTTCACACACTTTTCAGCTCACCCTTGACAGGGAATTTACATTTTTCTCTCGTTCTTAGAAGCTTCCTGGTGTCCATGTGACCAGCTTTTCCAAATGATAATGGCATCTGGAGTGGACTGCCTGGACTGAGACCACGGTAATGAGTGTGTCCAAAACCCCAGTTGGGGGCTGGGCCTAGCTTTGCATATCTCCCTCCCTAGACTGTGTGTGTGGTGGTGGGGGGCTACCCTATCTCCCTCCCTAGACTCTGTGTGTGTGGTGGTGGGGGGCTATCCTACCTCCACTCCCCATGGACTTTCTGGAGTCCCTGGGGGTGCTTCCTCCCTCTGGGCTGTGGTATGCCCATATCCCCTGGGCTGAGGCTGCAACAATTGGTGGGTTTCAATGAGGGCTCCCAAAAGCCTTTCAGGGCAGGGCCTGGCCTAGCTGCGTGCAATTTTCTGCTGGCCTCTAAGGGGGAGTTTACCTTTTCCCTACTCCCTAGGAGCTTCTATGCCACAGCTCTCCCAGACAATAATGGCATCTGAAGAGCTCTGGCTGGTGCTCATGGAATTCTGCAAGTTACTTAAACTTTCATAGCAAGCATGTAATTAGAAAACAGTAGTGAATTATTGGTTAAATTCAATATAATCCATAGGTTGATCAAAGAGATAGCAGAGCCTTTATTCAGAATGTTAACTATGTATTTAGGAGGAATATCCTTGAAAAAGGACAGGGATATACTTTTCACATACTTTCCACATACTTTCCACATTCACATATGCAAAAATTATATATATTTATACATAAATGTATGTATATATAAAATTAAATTGTAAGTGCCTTCATTGGGACACATTACGAACTTAAAGTGCCACTGATGTACCTCTAACTCTCCATTAATTATAGCTGTACAGATCTCTCCCAGTAGTCATTTTAACAATTTGCTGCAGGCGCTAACATTATGTTCTTTCTGACAAAATTCCTATACAACTTTATTTATAGATAACTATCGAGGCTGGGAAATAGGCCAGAAGCTTTATCAGTCAAAGAAAAATTATCAGCAAAGTCTAATTTTAAATTGAACCAATTAAGAAAAGATTCCAATTGTCTTCTTTGTCTCTAAAGAAATGATCAGGCTTTGAACTTGATTCAGCTGAGATACTGAGTCAAAGGATAAGAAACATTTACTTACATGTGTACTAGTAGATAATGGTGGAGTTCTATTTCTGTTCCTCAGATACTGTGTGAGTTTATTTATACTCATTTCTTAAAAATGAAATACACTCTTAAAAAAAGAGTGTGTAGTTTGTGGACTCAACACATTTGTCATTGGAGTCCCCATTTTCACCAGAATTGTCTTTCTCAGAGTAAACATGTTTACGGATTTCTGGAAGTAAGAGCATTGGGCCCTGTGTATTAAAATTGCTTGGGAAATGAGGACAAAATTTCTTTTCACCAGCAATCATTAAAAGTTATCCCACATCAGAGAGACTCATCATTAAGAGTTGAATAGATGGTAATTGTTTGCTTTTACAGTAAATGAAATGAAGAATGGTAAGAAAAAGATATGAGAAAACTTCTGTTTTATAAAGAAGCAAATCTACAGATGTGATTAGATTGCTTTAAAAAAATTAAGATTTGCTGGAAGACTCAAAGTTCTTGTCAAGAACTATGATTGTTGACAGAGAAGGGTGTTGTTTGTTTAAGCAATGAAGCTTCCATCTGTTTTGTCTTGATTTAAAGATAAAACTACAAGCCAATGTTTATTAAAAACACAAAATATCTCTACTCATAACCAAATAAAATAGAGATTACAACAGCAGGTCTAGATAGGCTGTTACACAATGTCACTCTTATTTGTAAATTTTTCACTTGAAATAGGTTTAACACCTTCAAAATAATTGAAGAATTATTCATGGAGTGAAATTTTCATCTCAGTTAATAGCATTTAGGAAGCTATGGACAACAAATTAACTTGAGATATTCTTTCTCACATGATAGGGCAGACAAAAGAATCTGCTGTAGAAAATCATGTATTCTTCAGAATATGATCGGTATTCATTGAATTTTGGAAGTTTAAAATCCACATAAAAATTTGCTAAAAGTCATAGCCCTGTCCATAAATGCACATGAGTAAGGGACTTTAGTTCTTAGTTCACCTCTATCAGGAACACTAAGCAAGACAAGATGCAGGCCAATAGCTTTGAGATGAAAGCTGGAAAATTACTGTAAGGCACTTAGTTGAATAGCAAGAAAAATTCACCCATCCCTATAGACTATTGAACTTCTCTAACAAACTCCCTTAATATATAGACATTTGGGTCTCATTCTTTCACAATAGTGTTTATATCACAACAATGAAATATGGGTTGTTTCACCTCAGAAAATGTGTTACCTACACTATTGATCTGGACACTCATCCCTTAAGGAGTTTGCTAATGATGAAGTTTGCTGAGCTGCATTGGCTCACATTACTCTTATAGACATACCACAATAATAGTCTTCTGATTCTCTCAAGAAAGATGAGTACAAATCGTTTTTAGTATGCTAATGTTCTCCAACCAGGAAGCTAGCTAAGAACTACAAGTTACAGGACTTCTGAATGACAGATCATTTCAAGAGCAGATAGTTTTAATAATGTCAAGACAGAGACAAAGCCAGGCTTCTTAATGACAAGAATTTCCAGGCCTCATTCTATAAAATCAAATTAGAAAGCAAAAATATATTTTGATATGTTCTCAAATAGTATGAAATGATTGAAAGGAGGGGAGCTAGACAAAGTGGGTTTCATATTTTTTTTTTAAAGATTTATTTATTTATGCACACAGACTGGGGTACAGGCCAGAGGCTCAGGGGCGGTGAGAGGCTTCACCAGAGACAGAGTGGGGAGCAGAACAGGCAGATCGACGAAGGACACTGCTGAGGGGAGCAGCGGGTGGGTCAGGAGAGGTCTGCCACACCATGTGGTCACCTCCGGGGCAGGCGGGAATAGAACTCATGCAGAAGCGGCTTTAGATTCTCAGTGCAGTGCTTTAACCCGCTGCGCCACCAGGAGGGTCCCGGGTTTCATATTTTAATGGAAGAATTGCTGAAGGATGTGGCACAGAATCAGATTCTGATTCAGTGGATATGGAGCAGGTCTGCAGGGATGGCTTAATTATACTTTCAAGAGTAGGACATGGCTCTGGGCCAGACAACCAGATCTAGATAACCAATGATGAGGATTTGCTTAATAAGCATTAATGCTTACCAAGTACCTACTATGTGTTTAACACTTGGCCTATATTATGTTCTCACTTAAAAAACATTACTGAGGAAGACACCTTTGCCCCCATTTAACAGATTAAAAAATAAGGTTCACAAAGGACATATACAGTATGAAAAAGATTTTTAAAAATGCAAATGGATAGAACCAGGATCTGCATTTATGGTTGGCTGGCTCAAAGCCTCTTCTTTATTATTATTACATTATTACTAATGTAATAATGAATACAGATGGAATATTCATATATACAAGAAATTACAATGCAGTGGTATACAAGAAAAAGGGTCTGAACCCCAGAGCTTATGTTCTAGGAGAAGATGAAACTAAAGCAGTAAGTCCCATCATTATTTAATTAATTAGGATTCATTAAGTCCTATGAAAGAATGTTCAAGGTATCTGAAAATACGGTAGAAGATTGGCATGACCAGAATATAAAATAAGTCAAAAAATAAGAGAGATTTTCCCAAAGAAATAACTTTGAGCTGGGTTCACAGAGATGAGCACAATTTAAGAAGTGCTCACAGTGCTGCACAGTGGTCAGTATGCAGGCAGCGGGGCAGGGCTCCACAGACAAATGAGCAGGGCATGAAAAGCCCAGCGAGCAAAACATCAGTGCTGGGAGAGATAAAGGGCTTTAAATGGGGCTGGTAAGAAAGACAAGAACCAGATCAAGTGAAGTGATGGAGACCAAGTTAATAATTTTGTAAAATATAGCCATCTTTATCTACTAATAAAGAAAGCCTAGGAGAGTTTTAAACAGACTAATCCCAATCAAGTTTATATTTTTGTATTGATAGAATAGTCTATAAACAGGGTAGAAATAAAGTGGATAAAATAAGGCATTGAAAAAATTGAGGACGACTCAGGTTGATCTGGATAGTAACAGTGGAAAGGAAACAGATTCCTATTTACTCTGTGGTCTCCTGTATGTGGCCCCCTTACCTAACATAACCATGTCAAATGATAGGCTTTTGAAACTTCAAATTTACAAAATAAATTAGCAGGATTGTGGTACTTTTAATTTGTAGTTTGTTATTATAGCATTGAAAAATGACAAGTCATGATTTTGAGAGAGCTCTACCATTAGGCAAGATTTTGTAATTTCTGGAAGGTCAAAGATCCCCAAGAAGCATATTACCATATGTATTAGGTTCTTACTGCAGCTGTAACAAATTACTACATACTAAGTGGCTTAAAACAACAGACATTTATCTTACACTTCTGGGGGTCAGAAGTCTAAATTCAGATGGCAGGACTATTTTACTTCTGAGTCTCCTTCCTTGTCTTTTCTGGCTTCTAGAAGCTGCCTGTACTGCTTGGCTCTTACCATCTATCTCACATCAGTCCATTCACTGTTCTGCTACCTTATGATCTCACCTCTCCTGCTTCACTCATCATACTGTTGTAATATTATCTGGGCCATCCAGACAACCTTTCCACATCACAGTACTAAATTTGATCCTACCTGCAAAATAATTTTCATGATTTCCTATTACCAAATCTCAAGGACTATGATGTGGACATTTTTGTTGTGGTATGTGTGTGATATTTTTCATTTTTATTGTGTGTGCTGGTGTGCGTGTGTCGGGGATGTCTGACGGTATTCTAAGTAGAGTGTCTATTGAATCCTCTCATTGTTTTGAATTCTAAGTATAACACACTGAGTTTTCTATAAAATATAAAATATGGATAATCAGTTTCTCATATCTATTTTTTATCTAGATTGTACTAACACATGTCAATAAACTGTGATAGTAAACTCAAAACATCCCTTAAGTATACTATGAGACTGACATGAATAAAGATGGTATATAGCCTAAAACACAATGGAATTAAATAATTGTTGTAGTCAAATGGAATGTTCAGTCATTAGGAATTAGGAAGATCCAGGTTAGTATCCTTTTATTTACCTGCCATATCACTTGAAATATGTGTATAATCTCTTCCTTTCTCTCTCTCTCTCTTTCTTCACCCCCATGGCATCCTTGAATTGATATCAGTATCAAATAATCTTTGTAAACTTTTTATTTACAGTAAACATTCAATACCTGCTAGTTTCTCAAACTTTATTTATTTTCTCTCTCAGAGTAAACAATATAGGTTCAAATATAATTAAAAAGTGAATGAAGATATTTTGTTTAGCTCTTGATTTTTACTTTTACAACATATATTTTTATCTATCAGGAATTAAGAGAGTATAAACTATTTGACACATATATGTTTGGTGCTGATATTACTATCGTGTCATTAGCTAGAAGAAAAAATGCTAGTTCATCAAGTATATATAACTTGAGTTTATTAGATGCTGTTGAAGAGTTTTCCAAAGTGGTTGTACAAATTACCATTCTACCAGAAAAGTAAAAGAGCATCAGCTACTTGATATGCTTTCCAAATCAGGGTGCTGTTTTACTCATTATGGTGAATGAAATATGGCATCAACATTTCCTGGTAATATAAGAAACTTTCTACATGTGTCATCACTTTGTATATAAACTTTCATAAAATTTTCCATTTTTGTCAGGCTTGTTATTTTTATATCTTTGTATTGTATGGAATTATGTGTGTGTGTGTGTGTGTATAAAACATGATTTCAGAAACAAGTTCTTCACTTGTTATACATGTGACTGAGATTAGTTTCCAATTGCAAATTGCCTTTTTCCTCACTTAACGATAACTTTACATGAACAGCAGGTCTTAATTGCAATGTCTTTTAATTTATAAACCATTCCCTTTAAGTTTAATGTTTTTAGAGGCTTTAGAAAATCATTGCCTAATCATAGTCATTTCACAGATGAAGAGAAAGCATTTGATAAGATTTAACACTGGCTTATGATAACAACTCAATAAAATGGGTATACAGGGTATAGAAACATGTACCTAAAAATGATAAAGGCCATATATGACAATTCCATAACTAACATAGCACTTAATGCTTATAAATTGAAGCCTTTTCCGCTAAGATAAGAAATAATGATGCCTAAAGAAGTAAACATAGTTACCTATCATTTTTTCCTAATAGTATATGGTTAGAATACATGATTATAAAAGCACATCTGAGAATTACATCATTCCATTTTTAATACCACCTAAAATATCTTCATGATGTTATAAATATCACTATTAAGTCATGAACATGACCATAAAGAAAGGTAGGATTAAAAAGTTGAACGGTAATAGTCAATACCTTAATATATGTATCCATGCTCTATAAACCAACTTACCATTGTTTTTCAAAAAGAAATTTACCTCTGCTCATCCCCTCCTTCCCTCTTCCTCCTCCTCCTCTTTCTTCATCTCATTTTCCTCCTCTCCTTTCTCCTTCAAGTTTTCCAACAAATTAAATTTGCATTCATAAACATAGCCATAAAATTACAGACTACTGAATGTTTAGTGTTGAAATATTCAGTACAAAATCTGCACTTTTCATAAAGGTATGACTAAAAATATCTGCTTCACACACTTGTCTTTGTGATATTCCTACTTTTTAAGGTTTTGATATTTTATCAATGCAGTTTTATGAATTTTTAATATAGCTAAAATAATATTTCATAACAAAAACCCTTGAAACTCTTAGCTTCTAAATTCTAAATCACCAGCATCTTTCTAGCCAGCAATCCTTTAACGTGGGAAAGAATGCTTAGTATTTGCTTGAGTAAGTCTTGCTTTACATGTTGTAGAACGGTAAAGGGATTTGGAGAGAATCTTTTTGAGCTGCCTCATTTTAAATGTTGAAAATTTTCCATTTAATATTATGTGTAGTACAATTATTTTAGTTCTCACAGAACACTAGTTAGATATTTTGAAGTGCCAGCTGGGCTGTAGTTCCCAGGAACTTGATTACTCAATTAGGTTTCTGTGAAGCATTCTTAAAAGATTTATTTTATGCATACAAGACCTGGGCTGTACGATAAAGGAGGGGCAGTGAGAGGATTCACCAGAGACAGAGTGGGGAGCAGAACAACAGTATTGACTGAAACACACTGCTGAGAGGTCTGCTGTACCCTGTGGGTCAGCTACCTGCCCAGGGATTGAATTAATGAGAAGGTGGCTGCTAGAGAGGCCTCTCTGTGAAGTATTTTCTAAATGCCACTGAAGTTTATAACAAGTTTACCTTTAATAAATTCAATATCCTAAATAATGGTTGAATCAGTTCTTTAAGAGGACTGAAGTTTCCCTGAAGAAGAAATTCAGTCTGTGGAATGAGGTTAGACCTCATGGTCCAGAGTTGCACTCACACCTTAGTAATACAACTAAATGTTTTTAAAATATGGAATTCTATTAAAGTAGAATTCATTAGCATATAAATGATTCTTTCAACAAGAGAAACAAGAACATAGACTTCAAAACTGCTGCATATAAAAACTTTTCCACATTTATTTCTAAAGCTTGGCATTCATTATGCAAAATACCCAAAGCATTTACTAAACTTTTCTAGATTTTTTTGAATTCTAATGAGTTTCAAAATCAGCGCTATAGGATAAAGAGCAACACATAAATTATATTTTTCACAGGAAAAATAAACCCTCAAGTTTTCAGAGCTGTTTTTCCTTCTTATGGATGCATTTACTGTGCGAGATGAAAATTCACTGCTGGTTTATTAGCTTAGGTAATAATTTTTATTGGATTGAAATTGGATGTTTATATTTTTATTTTTCTGGATTTTCCAAGTACAGAAAATTGTAAAACTTTTTTTAAAATGTGTGCCATCATGGAAATAACTGTATGTACCATGACATGTTATAAGGAGAGATGTCTATTATTTGAAAATATGCTTCATATTTAATACATTCCATCTTTATTTAGTTTACTTAATAGACTGATCTGGTTGAAGTGGAAAGTCACAACTTTTAGGAAATGATTGTGGAAGGAAAAGAGTATATTAGATATATCAATAGAAATATTGATAGAGTAAAATAGCTGCAAGAGCTATGTATTTTTTTTTATTTTTTTCTACAAAAGCAAAATAGGAAGCTATTGTGTTCTGAGATTAGTGTTTCACAAGTGTAGTGTATTTTTTGGTGGTATATATTTTTATGAAATGGTAGTATATTGAATAATGATGAAAACTATGTTTTGTTAAAATAGTAAAACTGCTTTTCCTATCAAGTATATTTCACTTTCCAAACATGGAGCCAGTTGGCAAAGGATTCAAACAATCACTGAATTCAACCATTAACCCCACTTTCTTTCTTGCTATCTTCTATCAATGATGCCATCATTAGCTTTACATTTACAAAGCTATTTTAAGAGAATTTATGAAAGATATTTCCTGCATCTTATGATAGTGGTCATTTTAATACTGTGAAGGACCTCCTACTATTTTTATAGTAACTATGCCAATTTACCTTCCTACCAAAAAAGCATAAGGACTTCCTTTTTTTCCAACATTCTTGTCAACACATGCAATTCATTCTTTTTAATAATATCCATTCTAATAGGTGTAAGTGTAACAGGGTGGTCCCTAGGAAAAGGGGAAGTTTCAGGTTCCCTGCCCCTCCCAGAAGGAGCATGAAGTTGTGTAAAGAAGAGAAGGAATCTGAAGAAGGAAGCAGGATGGAGTCAGAAGGAGACCTGAGGAAGGCACATGGAGAAGAGAGCACATGGAGAGACCCGTGGGGAAGTGACTATGGCAGCATTTATATGATTTTGATTGTGTTCTTTTCCTCCCAGATTTGTCTGGCCATTTCTGACTCTTTTTTATGGGCCCCAGCCAAAAGTTGCTTTAGACATGTGGCGGGCTTTCAGGCCTTGCTTTGGGCCAATCTCATTTGGGTAGACTTTTACCCACAGGGGATGGGTAAATTCAGGTATCTGATTTAGAAATTATTTATCTTCTGTATTGTATACTCACTGTATTAAAGTTCCTTTCCATTAAAACTCTTATGCCTTGTATTAATATGGTGGATGGCAGAACTTATTTAGAGCAGACAGGTTTGGGGGTTCAGGGGTGTCCCTCTTTCCCTGCCCTGTAACATAAGGAAATACCTTTTTGTAGTTTTGATCTGCATCCCCCTAGTACTAGTCACTAGTGATGTTAGCTTCTATATAGTCTTCTTTGGAAGATTTGTATGCCTGCCTTCTGCCTATTTATTAATTAGGATTTTTCCTCTCTCTACCCAACTTCTGCTGCAGCATATCTCATGGTTTTGTCCTGAGCTCTTTACTCTCATGGATTTCTCAGTATTATCAATGTTTCCATCTTTGCGTTTCCTAAACCATCTTATCCAACAGAAACACAAGAATCTATATTTATATAGATTTTTATAGAATCTATATTTTTAACTCTTCACTTTTATGTCATGTATATTATTTATAAATCCTCTGGGTTCTTGTATTTTTTTAAAATATCTTGTGTGCAATCATTTTTGAAACAAGTTACACAGCTACCATCCCAGTTCAACTCACCACAATATTTGACACAAACTACTGCAAATGTCTTCAAACTGATCTCATTTCCATTTTTTTTTGTTTGTTATTAGTTTTTGTTTTGGAGTATAGAAGAGGTGGATTTTTGAATACAGTGCTGAGAGGAGACTCAGGCAAGATGGAGAAGTTTCTCTACCCCCTCTCATTTCTATTGAGGCTGATCTTCAATCCTTTTCATTGTAAACTAGAGTAATCTTTTAAAAAATGTAAATCAGATGGCTCCTTCTGCTCAAACTTCTAGTGTTTTTAGATTATCTTTAAATTAAAAGAAAAAAAAATTGTGGTGTGCCTTCTCTTTGTGTTCTAAACTTTAATTTTGACGATTCCCCACCTGGACTATTTTGCTTCCTTCTGTTAATTGGCTTCTTTCATTCCCTGTACAGGTCAAGCTTTTCCCTAGATTCTCTCTTTGTTCTGCAACTCTGACATAGGATTGTCTCTCATTTCTTTCACAAGGCCTGGCATATCTCATTTTGTTTTCCTTACTTACTTGCTGGTAACTATCTGATGTTGCTTCCTGCTGGTTGTCTGTTCTCACCTGTGAACAATGATTGTGTGTGTGTCACGTTTCTCACAGTAAACTTCAGAACATGGACTGCAGGCACTCACTGCACTCAAGAACTGTTGACTGATAGATGAACAAATATTACTAAGTATGCATGTGCTCTTACACCTTTGTCTTACTAGCTAAAAATGAGACGGTTTAGACTTGATCATGTATGAACTATTTTACAAGTCTCAAATTATTTTAATTTCTGATCATATTTGTTACTGAACAATTTCTTATATCTATGATAAAAATTCAAGACACTGAGCAAAATAACTAGTGTCCTAAAGCAAGGTTAAAATCTTTTCTCATTTTTTAGATTCCAAAAGAAAGACTTGTTTTTTGAAGTTAATTTGGAAAATGTGTGCAAGTCTATACAAAGAAATTAAATTCACCATATATACTTTCCCAAATAGCCAGTGTCAAGCATATTCATGTGTTTCTTCCAAAGATAATTTATGTACAAAGTGTTGATAATCTTTTTCATAATACTGTTATATATATATATATATACATATTTACCAACAAAATGTTTTGTAAAATAGTAAAAGCAGGGCCCTCCGTGGTGGCACTGTGGGCTAAAGCCAGCACTGCAAGCTGGACGCAGCCACTTCAGTGAGAGTTTGATCCCTGGCCCCGGAGATGACCCACATGGCACACCAGACCTCTCCTGACCCATCAGCTGCTTCCCTCAGCAATGTAATTCATCTATCTGCCTGTTCTGCCCCCCACTCTATCTCTGGTGAAGCCTCTCATTGCCCGGGCACTTCTGGGCTGTATCCCAGTTCTGTATGAGTAAATAAATATTTTTTTAAAAGATAGTAAAAGCAAGGTCAAAAATCTTTAAGAAAACAAGATTGGAAATGATTTTCTTAGATGCCTGCTCTTTGAGAAATATATTATGTCCCATGCAAATCCCAGGAAAGAACAACAGGAAACCAAGTCCTTAGATTTTGTCTGTTAGGCTGGTTTTAATTGCCTTGTCATTTATATTGTCATGAAATGAACTTGCAAAAGTATATGAATAATTAATGGATGATTTAAAAAATACAGAAATATGTTAATATACAGCTATTTAATTTTCATTAAATCCAATGATTTCAGAGTTCTTGGAAAAATATACTTCGTTAAAAAAAAAAAAAACAGGAAAGTCTAATTGTGGCACTATGTATCTGAAATTAACTTTCTTTGAAAGGTGGCCTGCAGAATTCAAAATTCAAAATGTCTGTTTGCCAGAGGACATTTCTGTTGAAGTTTCAGTAGTTTATATGTAGCTATCTACCCAAAACCCATCTCCATTCATACCTTATTTTCATACCCTTTATGTGCTCAATTATTATCCCTGTCCCACAAGATCATATGCTTCTGGGCAGGTGGAGTGCGCCCTCTGGGCAGGTGGAGTGCACCCTCTGGGCAGGTGGAGTGCACCCTCTGTGCCCTCTGACACAGGGGCCTGATCTTTCTAAGCTGAAGGGTCTATCATAAGCAGTGGACCATGTGGCTTCTGCTAAATGTTTAATTATTCTTTAAAGGAAACTCAAAGAAAAGATAGGTCCAACTTTTTTTTCAATGATTTCTTTCATTTCCTGAGTGCAGATAACTCTGGGAGCAATGCAGTCATCCAACACTTAGCAGGATTAAGGGGATACTCCAGAGACAGCACAGCTTGCACAGCCTGATTCCCTGGAGATGTTCCTAGATAACACATTTCAATAAATATTTTGCTTGTAGAGTTTTCAATGACCATTATTGATGTATAAATGTACTCTAGAACTTCTTGTAGTGATTGTAACAAATCCTATATGCTTAAATACAACAATAAAACTTCCATTTAAGGGGAAGGGAGGGCAAGGGTGGTTTGGTGGAAAGTGAGTGGAACATTTGTTCACTATGGAGGAGCAAAAATGAACCCAAAGATTAAAATTAAAAATAAATCTTCCATTTAATTATGGACTCAGTCATATTTAAGCCATTTTAAAGACCATTACTGAAATGTCTGTATCTTATTTTCTACTAAAAACTAAACAAACAAAAATACTTCATCCATTAATTTCTGAGTTATCTTCTTCCTAGCAGGAAGCTATATTAATCTAGTTCCTGTCATTCCAGTTATTACTCTACACATTTATAAGTAACTTGACAGAAAGGAAAAGAATATCTAGAGCACTGTTGTAAAAGAAACTAGTAAAAGTAACTTTAATGATAGATTTCTGTAAAACAATAGATCCCGGGCCTCCCTGATGGTACAAAGGTTAAGTTTCAGCACAATGAAGCTACCACCAGCCACTGCAGCATGAGTTCAATCCCCAGCTAGGGAGCTGACCCACATGGCAGAGCAGACCTCTGTCTTACCTGTTACTCCCCTCTTAAGTGTATTTCAATATATGTTCCTGTTCTGCTCTCCACTGTGTCTCTGGTGAATCTTCTCACCCTCCACACCTCTGTCCTACACCCAAGTTCTTATATGTATAAACAAATAAAAATTAAATAAAAACAATAGACCCAAATTATGTTCATTTAAACATGTAATCAACCTAAAATGACTAATGAGGAACTTTACACTTTACTTCATGATAAGATTTTAGTAGTCAATGTGTGCTGTATAATTAGAGAACATCTCAGCTCAGAAAGTGACTTGTCAATAGCAGCTTCTAGATACCAAACTACATAGCCGTGCTTTGCCATGACAACATGGTAATGACAGTTGAACCACAGAGCAATGGAGACTGTGCTATCATAGTGACATCTGGAATAAATCTAATCTATATAGCAATAGCAAACAGAAAAACCTGACTATACCTCTTAAGAGTAGATCCAGAGGGTTGTATTGATCTGTTGACAGCAAGCAACAGATCTCACTATGGTCTTATAATAAAAGCGTTTTCAGCTAGACCTTTCCTTGCTCCTGATTTCTATGTTATATTGGATTTCACTGCCATCTTCAGTAGACTAGGGCCAAATAACCCACTGATTATATCCCGTTTTCCATTACAGACTAGCATTTATCTTCTTATATGAAGACAGAGGAAAATGGTCCAAATTTGCATTGATTGTAAATTAAAGCAAGAGATCTTGTTAAAGGGATACTGCATAGCACATAATGAGCTAACCACAGTTATTTTAATGGATCAAGAAATGCTCATTGTTTGTGCTTAAGGACTTCTAGGAACTACAAGATCATGTTTAAAAGCACTTTTATGAAATACTTTAAGGGGGGGAATTTCGTGAGCCATTTCTTCCCTCTCTTTAATATCACTTTCCTGTGGCTATATTCCTGCTGATCTGCCTCTTGTTTTCAAAAGTTACAGCCTCAGCTGTTAATTACAATAATAAAATCAAAAGCTCAAGATCATTTTCACAATGTGTCTATGACAGCACTCCAATGCCTAAAGAGAATGTGTGTCAGCAACAAATATGATCCACATAAACAAGCCACAGGTAGCTCTGTCTTGAGTCATCACATATAACCTGGACTAAGAAGAGTTAAAATACTTAAAATAGGCTGAGATCACAGTGTCCAAGCCTGCATAGGAATTGAGGACTGAAAAAGGACTATAGACTCACTTACTACAAGTTTCAACGCAAATGAAAGCACCCTGGACTCACTAGAAGGTAGATAACTGAGAGGGAATCGGCGATTGGGGAGTTCCCAAAGGGAACTCCCTGGAAAACCTGGGCCCCTGGAAGTTCTGCGGGCTGCAGGAGCCACTTTGCCCCCACGCCAAACCCTTGAGGTAAAGCTGGATGGCTCAGCTCAGTGAGTGGAGCCCAGGCTACAGAAATACCGCAAATATGATCCTCAAAACCTGGGTGAGAGAAAAACCGCTGAAACTGCATACTCCATCAGAAGCACCTGGGCACCGCGCAAAGCCGCTGATCAGCTCCATCAGCTCGGGAACCGGCAAGATAGCGGCAGAATAAAGACGCCGAGAGGACTACATCCAAACTCGCACGGGATTATACAAAAACGGACTATAGTCTTTCATGCTACGAGTTTCAACCCAAATGAGAACGCCCTGGACTCACTAGAAGGAAAATAACTGAGGGAGAACTGGCGATTGGGGAGTCCCCATCGCCTCAGGCCCAACCCTAGGATAATGCAGCAATTTTAACAACCTTGCATGGGCACATTTAACATAGAGAGGCCCTAGGAAGTGCCTCACACAGGGAG
>NW_004567126.1:3666411-3668239 GCF_000260355.1 Condylura cristata | reverse complement strand
ACTCAGCAACCAAAAAAGAGAAACACATGTCTTTTGCAGCAACTTGGATGGAGCTGGAAAAGATCATGCTTAGTGAGATCAGCCAGAAAGAGAAAGAAAAATACCGGATGGTTTCACTCATAGCAGGCGTATAATTGCCCAGGTGAGAAAATAACAAAAATAATGAACAACCATATACCAGAGACATTTTGTGGGGGTGGAGTGGGGAGTGGGATCAAAAACGGGGTGGGGAGAGGGAAATGCACGGGATTATGGTGATGGCACATGGATGACTTGGTGATGGGAAGCCCGCGGGGATTACAATTGAGATGGAAAAAAAATGTACAAAATGATGTAAAAATAAACTTTTGAAAAAAAAATACAAATGAAAAAAAAAGTAGAATCAAGAAAAAAAATACTTAAAATATTTAAAATGCTTAAAATACAGAGGACATATATAAGACAACATATCAAAAGTCCTCCATGCTGTGCGCCACATTCAAAAATGTTAGCTTCTTTTCATGTGTTATATATTCTATATGTATTCATTTATCAAAAAGAAAAAAGTTATGAGATTTTTTAATGGAAGTGATGATGCAACAAAAGAAACAGTGAGGGAGAAAAAGAAGAAGATAGGGCCAAAGGAAGGAGAGATAAAGAATGGGACAGAAAGAAGGAAGAGCCAGGAGAGGGAGGGAAGAATTTGTCTAAGTCACATGATTTCAGCCTAATGAAGGCGGCACAACAGAGTTTAAGAGCTCAGCATTCTAATCCTACACCTGAGTAGTCTTAAACCTTTGATCCTCAACTCTCTTACATTAGGAAATGCACCTGACTTCTCTGTGCCTCAGCTTCCTACCTGTGAAATGGAAATGAGAACAGTTGGTCACTGTAGAAGAGTTGTGGGGATTAAACAAAACATGTGTAAAGGGCCTCCCTCGTGGTGCAGGAGTTAAGTCTGAGCACTATCAAGCTGTCTCCAGCCAGTGCAACATGAGTCCAATTCCAGCCAGGGAGCTACACACATGGCACAGCAGACCTCTCTAGCACCCTGAACACTGCA
Source organism: Condylura cristata (assembly GCF_000260355.1). Lineage (NCBI taxonomy): Eukaryota > Metazoa > Chordata > Mammalia > Eulipotyphla > Talpidae > Condylura > Condylura cristata. The sequence continues at coordinate 3,667,197 of NW_004567126.1, read as the reverse complement.
TTTCAGTAAAATCTGCCTGCTCTGTCTCTACTACATCCTCTCAACCCCCAAACCAATGTCCTATAGGTTTAAATAAATAATAAATCTTTTTTAAAAAGATGTGCGCAGTGTCTTCCTAATTCTTCCTAGTAAGAAAAAAATGTCTTACATATTGTCCATCATTAGTATTACTTGAAAGGATTCATTCATAATCTACTAGGACTCTGGAAACTAAATAGGCAACTATAAATTTATTATTGCTAACATTTTGTTTCCATTTGCGGAAGGATTCAGCTATAAGCAGTTGCAGCAGAAAATGAGACATCTGGATTGAAAGAATAATAAAAACAAATGAGCACATGAAAAAAAAGTCATTGCTGGCAGGGGAAAATCTACTTTAAAGGCTTTCGCCTACCAGCTATGAAAAGAGATGTAGACTTTTTTTCGTGTGGAGTTGAGGTCAGAGAACATAGAAGCTTCAGTCTGACCTGATTCCGTTGTGCTAGGGAACCTCAGTGCACATATTCCATGAAAGAAACCCCATGCAGGCTCACACTCTGGCATTTCCTCGGGGTCAAAAGTTAGATGAGAACCACAGCCGGGAATAGTCCAGCAGACCTTCTGGGCATCAGCTGCCACATTTTAATTCAAACTGAAATAAACGAGTTTAAATTTCACCAAAAAAAAAAAAAGGCAGCAAAAATTTTGCACCACTTCTATCCTTCCCTCCTATCCTCTAAGCTCCTATCCACTGTTGATTTTGTTCTAGAAGTTGGCTACTCTGCTCAATGTGTTTTTTTTTTTTTT
>NW_004567126.1:3644519-3666226 GCF_000260355.1 Condylura cristata | reverse complement strand
GAACTCATGCGGAAGCGGCTTTAGATTCTCAGTGCTGTGCTTTAACCCGCTGCGCCACCAGGGAGGGCCTCAATGTGTTTTAAATGTTCTTTTGAAATGGTAAGAGCAAGACCCTTGCTCTAGAACAAGAAATGGGGTTTCCAGTAGGGTCACCTCACAACAAACCAGCTTCCAAGCTAAATGTCATATCTGACAGTGATCTTATCTGCCCCATATTGTAAAGCATACATCTTTCTTATCACTAGTACCCATGAGAAAACTTGAAATGTTATAGACTGCTTTTTAAAAGAATGTGTATCTAAATCAACAAATAGAATGTGTAAAAGAGGTGTTTTTTTCTGTTTTTGTTTTTTGTTTTTAAGATTCATTTTATTTATGCATACTTGGATATAAGCCAGAGGCGCAGGATGGGGAAAGGGTGAGATAATTCACCAGAGACAGAGTGGTGAGTAGAACAAGTGGAACTACTGTAATACACTGGGGAGCAGTGGGTGAGACAGAAGAGGTCTGCTGGGCCATAAGGGTCACTTACCTAACATATTAAGTGTCGAGGGAAATGCTCACAGAAAATAGTGATGCAGCCCAGTGCAGATGAAATTACATATTTGGGAGTTAGAGGGGAGTTGGTAATTGAGCTTTCCTAAACAATTCACACTTCACCTTCTGTGTGATAGGAAATAACAGGGTTAGTTTTCTTAGTATAAGAGAAATGTTGCTGGCTAAGACAGTATAAGTAAGTAGTTTTCAAAACAGAACAAACTCCCAAGTTTTTAAAGTTTTAAAACCAAAAATGATGCAGATACATTTATATGCAACAAATAATACATTTATATGCACCAATAATAACAAAGATGGGTTTTTTATATCATTATTGAAATCTTATAAATTTGTGTATTTTATAAATTTGACAATCTGTGGCATGATGAGCATTCAAATATAAAGTGAAAGAACAAAATCATCAGATGGAGGAACTGGAGAGTTAGCTCATAATCAGTGTTCAAGCTTCTGTATAACAAAGCAGTCTGCTTCCAAGAAGTGCCTAGACTTTGCATTAGTCTATAAAAATTAAAGTGCTGCAAAAGGAAATCATTTCACTAGGCTAAGGAAAATTAAAAAAAAAAAATAAAACAAAATTATATATATGAGACTTGGGATACAAGTCAAATTCATAATAGATTTCTCTCTTCTTCATCCAAGACTTTAACATACCCTGTGTAAATCACTTTTATAGGTGCCAAGCAATGAAATATCCTGTCTACTGTCCCCCCCTCCCCTGGTGGTCATGACTAGTAGATGCACACACACATGCACATATCCATAGAGGAGAGTGAAGATGAACTGGGAAGGAAGGATGCTCTAATTTCTATTCTGGTATCATGCTCAGCTATCAATTATCAAAGGCAGCTGGGCCGATGAGTCAGTACAACCACTTCAAGTTGATTCCCTCTGGCAACTTCTGCAGAAGCTTTTTCTCCTCTTTGCAGAACAACACAGGCTATGGACATGTTAGGGGGTAGGGGAGAATAAGAGCAGAGACAAGCATGACTTGCCTAATATAACACTAGAAAATTAACTTTGACCCAGAAATCTGTTTTGCACTTGCATTTGCTTCGCCTTCAAGATTTTGATTTATTGGTATGCTCTTTTATAAAGAACAGTGTTTATTTATGGTTCTTTACAGAACTGTGTGCATACAGAAGAGCACTTTAAAGAATACTAAATATATTTAATAAATTCTTTAAAATAATATGTGTTCAAAAAGAGAGAAAAATCAAAGTATCTTGATGACAAAGTATCTTGAAGCCTCTCATCCCTTCAGTTTCATCCTACACATAGTACTCAATTTACTGAAAACCTTCATTGCTCTGTCCATCCCATTTCCATGTCAAAATTCAGAAAAGTCATGTTTTAAAGATGCTTCTCTGAAGACACAACCATCTGATACTTGAGAATTGCAGCTTCCTTTAAGATAAGTGCTGCTCAGCACACTAATCACACAAAAGCAGTGATAAAGGACTGATCACAAAAATATACGGAGAACTGATGAAACTCAACAAAAATAAACAATCCCATCAAAAAATGGGCAGAAGAGCTAAAAAGACACTTCTTCAAAGAGGAAATGCAGATGGCCAACAAGCATATGAAAAAATGTTCAACATCACTCGTAATAAGGGAGATGCAAATTAAAGCCACAATGAGATACCACCTCACCCCAGTGAGAATGGCACATCTTCAAACAACTAGCAACAACAAATGTTGGCGAGGATGTGGAGAAAAAGGAACTCTCCTGCTCTGCTGGAGGGAATGCAACCACTATGGAAAACTGTTTGGAGGTTCCTCAAACTGCTAAACATGGAGCTTCCTTAAGACCCAGCAATCCCACTCCTAGGTATCTACCCAAAAGACACAAAAACACTGATTGAAAAAGGTACCTGCACCTCCATGTTTATTGCTGCTTTGTTTACAATTGGAAAAACATGGAAGCAGCCCAAATGCCCAAAAGTAGATGACTGGGTTAAAAAGATGTGGTACAGGCCCTCCCTGGTAGCCAGTGGGTTGGAGCACCACGCTGGGAGGCTGGAGCCACTTCCGCATGATTTCGATTCCCACCTGCCTGGAGGTGACCACATGGTGTGGCAGACCTCTCCTGACCCGCCTGCTGCTCCCCTGGGCAGTGCGCTTTGTTGATCTACCTGTTCTGCTCCCCACTCTGTCTCTGGTGGGGCCTCTCACCGCCCCTGAGCCTCTGGCCTGTACCCCAGTTCTGTATGTACAAATAAATAAATCTAAAAAAAAAAAAAAAGACGTGGTACATATATACAATGGCATATTACTCAGCAACCAAAAAAAAAAAAAAAAAGAAAAAAGAAACACTTCTGTTTTGCAGCACCTTGGATGCTTGGATGGAGCTGGAAAAGATCATAAAATATCATGCTTAGTGAGATAAGCCAGAAAGAGAAAGAAAAATACCGGATGGTTTCGCTCATAGCAGGAGTATAATGGGCCAGGCGAGAAAATAATAAGAATAATGAACATCCGTATGCCAGAGACATTTTGTGGGGGTGGAGTGGGGAATGGGATCAAAAACGGGGGGGGGGAGTAAAGTGCACAGGACTACGGTGATGGCACATGGGTTACTTGGTGATGGGAAACCCGTGGGGATTACAATTGAGATGAAAAAAAAAAAAACGTACAAAATGATGTAAAAATAAACTATTGTATTTAAAAAAAAGATATGTACTGCTCAAAATAGTCTGATATCAAAGTGATGAGGTTGTCAGGGTTTTCACTGACAGGGCCGGTGGTTGCTCTACTGTGCACACTAAAGCTCCTTGAGAGGGAGGGCTAGGGCACTTGACACAGTCGTTGATAGGAAACTAAGCGCGGGAAGACTGCAGACATTTTTACAAGGGCAGCACCCTTTTGGTCAGCCTCTCATTCAGTGCACAACTTCAGGGTCCTCAAGGGAAGATAAAAACCAAAATGGATTAGAAAATGAAATAAATGTTATCACAATATTCTTTATGACATTTAAATTTATTTCTGGATTTATTTAATTCAAAAGCTGAGCAAATACTTCTGGGTAGATGCTCGTTTTCTTCCCGTGGGATATTAGAAATCATAAAAGCACTTGCATATTCCATGAAATACTAAATCCCCTTCTGGATTTCACAATACATACTTCTTAATTAATTCCTGATTTTGGAGTCTCTATCTAGAGGACACCCATAAAGTCATTGTGGATACACACTGAAGTCACCATAGGGCTGTTTTTTAATTGAATCAGTTGTTCTTTGACCATTCATGGAGTTAACCTTTCTGCCTAGGGTAATGTCCTAAGTTTAAGACATTCCCAGAACTCAAAGGCCACATGCTGAGTAAAAGACACTCATACATACACATTTATTACAAACAGAGAGAAATAAATGTAGTAAGGGGCATGAAAATTCTATAGTATGACCGAAGAAGCACCAACTCCAATGTGAAAGTGGGACAAGTCTAGAAGGGTCCTTGGAGGATGCAATACCACATCCTACATAGCAAGGAGGAGCTAAAGCATCTCAGCAGGACAGGTGGCTTTTGGATTACACACCCTTGTGTCATGTATAACTTCACAAGTTTCATGCAAGGCCAGATGGAAAATGCCATGTCAGGACAGGTGAAAACAAACAGTCTGGAAAACTAGCGTCTGTAGAGAGTGAAATGTGGTAGATTCACTTTCTTGTTCTCCCTCCCTCCCTTACCTGCATGATAATCTACTTCATCCATGTGTTTTTTTTTTCTTTATAGCTCACATTGTCTTTATGATCACACTTAATTCAATGAACAATACTACTATTCATATCATTACAAAATATTTTATTGATGAATGTCAGCATTTGAATTTTTAGTCCAATTGGTATTGCTTGCACTTCATTTATTTATTATTTATACATACAAGAAATGGGGACTAGACCAGAGGTGGGGGGTAAGAAGATTCAAAGACAGAGTTGGGAGCATAATATATGAATCTACTGAAATACACTCAACATTGGGAAACAGCCAGCAAGATAGGAGAGGTCTGCTGTGCCATGTAGGTTAGCTCCTTGCTTGGGGATCAAAATAATGTGCAGTGGCTGGTGATAGTAGAGGCACTGTTACTGGTAGAGGACTTTAAAATGTAGACAAATAAGACTCCTGACTTACAGAAACTAGTGGCTCAGTGGAGGTGAGATGGGCAAGGCAAGAAACTTTAATATGAATCTGAGATTCAGATACCAGTGAAATAGACTTGGTGCTACCGTATTCAGAAGGATGTTGACAAGAATATTCTTACCCTCATGGTAGTTTAGTATCTAGTGCCTCGTAAATGTCTAGACATTATGCAATTCTTATAGGAAATGCAGAGTCATGATACCTATGATAGTAAAGGATATGAAACTTACATTTTGAAAAATATTTACTTGATTTTTCAAGCTGATGTTTGGAAATGCCTATGTGATACAAAAGCCACATAAAAACATTTGGTTTTATGTAATAATAGATATTGATTTCCTTGTTCCTTTGTCTGGAAACCCCAACTGAACCATCTTTATGTGTTAATTTGTTTAAATGGTTATGAATATAAGCTAATGTTTAAAGAAAACTTCAGTGTGTAGCCTTGAGAGGTCTCAATGGATCACATTCAGCAGGGACATTCAAATGTTCAAAGATCAGTTCCCAACTGAGTTGACGCTACCATAGTGATTTAGAGACAACTGTATTCTCATCAGGACACCATAAGATGCTGGATATAGCTACAAATGAGCTCTTTTTATCCTTCAGTACTTATCCTAACATACCTATTCCTGCAGTATCACAGACACTTTAACTGGAAAACTCCTAAACTTCAGTCTCCACATAATGAAAGGTAATGTCATGGTCACTTAAGAGAACAATGTCACCATTTCTTATCAGCAGATGGCTCTTCCATCTTGTGTTCCTGTCCCCCATTTCCAAGCATGTAGAACAGTGTCAGTGGCAGTGAGCTGCAGGATGTTTCTGCATGCAATATTCATAGGGTCTGGCCTGAAAAAATGGCACCCACCACGTCTGTATAACCTCTGCCAGCTGGAAGATATTCTTATGGACTCACCTAATGGCAAAAGAAGATAAACAAGGGGATCTACCCAAAGAGGATAGAGGATTATGACTAATCAGTAGGTTCACTGTTTGCTAATAAAAATCTAGCAATAGTTTAAGGCTGATACCTCAGGTCCACTTAGTGACCACTTAGGTGGTGTGTGTGTGTGTGTGTGTTTCTGGAACACAGTATGCCTAAAAAAAATTAAAAAAAAAGACATTTGGACTTCTTACAACACAAATCAGAATCTACCACTGTGGCAGACACTACACTGACTCTCTTATCCCCAATCTATATTGACTGCCCTTTGTCATAGATACTGAAAGATAAAAATGACCTTTCAGATTCACCAGATGCCAGAAATTGCACTGTTACCCAATCATACCAATGAATTCTATAAATTAAAACATGCTAAAATTCTGAGAAAGTTTTCCTTTCCTGGTATTTTTACTCATTCTCTTTTACTCTTATTTCTTTTTGATGCAGCCTGGAACACAAACCCAATGGCTATAGCTACACTGTCATCTTGTTGCCATGAGGGAAAGGAACAGACAGTGGCAGAAAATTTAGCTCTGATTCTTCAGACACTGAAGAATGTTGCCACTGCTTATATGTACACTGTTTTATATGAGAAAGCTAGAGTCCCCAGTCAGTCATAGCTAAATTTATTTTCTACTACTGACAGTGACATCAATAAACTTCAATGAAAACTAAGATCTACTTCATAGTCCTTTATAGTCAGTTAACCTCTGTGAAGTCCCACAGTCTTACCTTTAAAATAGCCATACAAATATCTATATCCTACTAATACTACTAAAATTACAAAAAAAAAAAAATGAACATGTTTAAAATGTGTGAGGGAATACTGGGCAGTTATTTCATTTTTAGCACTATACTATTATTACCTTTTGTGTAATTTTTCATCTTAGTTGTAATCCCCGTAGGCTTCCCATCATCAATTCACCCATGCACCCATGTGCCATCACCATAATCCTGAGCACTCTTCCTACCCCAGTTTTTATCCCATTCTTTCCCCTTTCCACCCTTATAAAGTGTCTCTGGTTTATAGTTGTTTATTATTTTCATTTTTATTTTATTACATTTGCTTCTCTCTCTCTCTCTCTCTCTCTCTCTCTCTCTCTCTCTTTCTGATCTCTTACACTCCTACTATGAGGTAGACTGCTAGTATTTTTCTTTTTCTTTCTGGCTTATTTCACTAAGCATGATCCCTTCCAGCTCCATCCATGTTACTGAAAAAGGCATCAGTTTATCTTTTTGATTGCTGAGTAACATTTCATTGTGTATATGTACCAAATCTTTTTAATCTTTTAACCTAGTCATCTATTTTTGGGTATTTAGATTTATTCCAAATCTTCCCTGCTGTAAATAGAAAATCAATAAACAAGGGGATACAGATGTCCTTTTGAATTGATGTTTTTGTATCCTTTGGGTAGATATATAGGAGTGGGATTGCTGGGTCATATGGATATTTTGATATAATAATAAGCAGATTTACAAAAATATTTGCAGAAGACATACCCAATAAAAAGCTTATATCCAAAATATAAAAACTGAACAATAAGAAAGCAAACAACTAAAAAAAAAAATGTCAAAGACCTTAATATATACTTCATCAAAGAAGATGCACATGGTAAATAAGCATAATCTCAAAATTTGGAATTATGAATAAAGATTTTTTAAACATATTTGGAATTGTGAATAAAATTTCTATAGATATCCATGTAAGTGTTTTGTGTGGACATAAGTTTTCAATTCTTTGGAGTAAATACCAGAGAATATAAAAGATGTTCCATACGATATGTTATCAGGGAAATGCAAATTAAAACAATGATATACCACTGTATAACTATTGTAATAACTAATATTAAGAATATACACATACCTGAAGGCAAAGATAAATAGATAGGACTACATCAAGTTAAAGAGCTTCTGTACAGCAAAAGAGACATTACTAAAAACAGACAGACCACTAATTGGGAAAACATTTTCTCACACAAAAGTAGTGATAAAGGACTGATTACAAAAATATATGGAGAACTGATGAAACTCAACAAAAATAAAGTAAACAACCCTATCAAAAAATGGGCAGAAGGGCCCTCCCTGGTGGAGCAGCGGGTTAAAGCCCAGCACTGAGAATCTAAAGCCACTTCCGCATGAGTTCGATTCCCGCCTGCCCAGGAGGTGACCACATGGCGTGGCAGACCTCTCCTGACCCGCCCGCTGCTCCCCTCAGCAGTGTACTTCGTCGATCTGCCTGTTCTGCTCCCCACTCTGTCTCTGGTGAAGCCTGTCGCCGCCCCTGAGCCTCTGGCCTGTACCCCAGTTCTGTATGCACAAATAAATAAATCTTTAAAAAAAAAATGGGCTAAAAAGACACTTTAGAAGAGCTAAAAAGACACTTCTCCAAAGAGGAAATTCAGATGGCCAACAAGCATATGAAAAATGTTCAACATCACTCGTAATAAAGGAGATGCAAATTAAAACCACAATGAGATACCACCTCACCCCAGTAAGAATGGCACATCTTCAAACCACTAGCAACAACAAATGTTGGCAAGGATGTGGAGAAAAAGGAACTCTCCTGCACTGCTGGTGGGAATGCAAACTAGTACAACCACTATGGAAAACTGTTTGGAGGTCCCTAAAGCTGCTAAACATGGAGCTTCCTTAAGACCCAGCAATCCCACTCCTAGGTATCTACCCAAAAGACACAAAAACACTGATTGAAAAAGATACCTGTACCCCCATGTTTATTGCTGCTTTATTTAAATTGGAAAAACATGGAAGCAGCCCAAATACCCAAAAGTAGATGACTGGATTAAAAAGATGTGGTACATATATACAATGGAATATTACTAGCAACCAAAAAAGAAAAACACATGTCTTTTGCAGCAACTTGGATGGAGCTGGAAAAGATCATGCTGAGTGAGATAAGCCAGAAAGAGAAAGAAAAATACCAGATGGTTTCACTCATAGCAGAAGTATAATGAACTAGGTGAGAAAATAACAAAAATAATGAACAACCATATACCAGAGACATTTTGTGGGGGTGGAGTGGGGAGTGGGATCAAAAAGGGGGAAATGCACGGGATTATGATGATGGCACATGGGTGACTTGGTGATGGGAAACCCGCGGGGAGTACAATTGAGATGGAAAAAAAATGTACAAAATAAACTTTTGTAATAAAAAAAAATTTAAAAAAAAGAATATACACATACCTAAGCTGAGAAATTTGGGGAGCAATGAAAATTCTCATCCATTGCTGATGGAAATGCAAAATGTTATTACACTTGAAGATAGTTTGGTGGTTTCTTAAAAAAATTAAACATCCTCTTACCAAGCTATCCAGCAATTACATTCCTCAAGAGCATCCTTAAGATATGCATTAGAAGATGAAACAATAATAAAATAAGGTACATCTAGCAATGACCTGCCATTCTGAGCTAAAAAGAAAAGAACATCATTCCAGTCATAAAAAGACTTGAAAGGAAGCTTAAATGCATATCACTAAGTGAATAAAAAAGTGACTCTGTAAAGGCTACATATTGCTTGTAACCAATTATGTGACACTCTGGAAAAGACAAAATCATAACAAAGGAGGAAAATCAGTGATGGCCAGAGTAATGATAAACAAGCAGAGTCCAGGGATCTTTATGATACTACATGACATACTGTGTATGATACTATCAATAGGGACACTTGCCATTATGCATTTGTTAAACTCACAGAATATACACCACTAAGAGGGAAACTGAAGGTAAACCATGTTCTTTGGGTGATTGTATGGGTCCACTGCAGGTTCACAAATTGTAATAAATATGGGGAAGTGCATGCATGGAGGGGGGTTATGGTAAGGAATTGCACTTTCCTATCAATTTTGCTGACCTTAAAATTACTCTAAAAAGTGAAGTCATATGGCTCTCCCTGGTGGCACAGCCAGTTAAAACACAGCACTGAGAAGCTAAAGCCACTGCAGCATGAGTTTGATCACTGCCCCGGAGGTGACCCATATGGCGCTGCAGACCTTTCCTGACCCACCCGCTGCTCCCCTTAGCAGTGTACTTCGTTGATCTGCCTCTTCTGCTCCCCATTTTGTCTTGCCTCTCACTGCCTCTGTACCTCTGACCTGTACCCCAGTTCTGTATGCATAAATAAAAATCTTAAAAAAAAGTGGAGTCTTAAAAAGAAGAGTACTCATTTTATTAATTTCCTCCAGAACTAGAATTGGTTTAAATAATTTGGAAAATCAATTCTTACCCAATAATGGTCATAAAATAATTCAGTATCACTAATGACCTGACAACTGAAGAAATTTCGTGGACTTCATCCCTTGACTTCTGGGAATATTAGTTCTCAGTTGAAAATCTTAAATTGCTAATTACTTTTAAAAAATAGTACAGTCAAGGTTGATTGTTACCCAATGTTTAGGAAAGCAAAGCACCCAGTACCACATACCAGGACGTGACAGAGTGTTGGACACTGGAGGAGAAGAAAAGAAAAACACATAGAACATCAATTAATATTTTATATTTTCAGAGATTGCTTATATGTTTGGTAAAACCTGAATATTAAAAATATAATCCATCTTAATTAGTTTTCTAAGACTTCCAAAGGGTCAGTAAAACTTTCTTTGCTTTAGGGTATAATTTAGTTAGAAATTCATATAGCAGCTTATCACTGTCCACATGTCCTTCCATTATGCTGACTCTTCCAATAGTTACTCAAAGAATTACTATTTAAATTATTATTTTCCATAAACTATTTTTTTAATCCCCTTTCAATTAGAACTCGGGAAAAAAATTTCAGAATTTATTGGTCAGCCTGGAGTGGAGGGCAGGCAGGGGCATACATCTGAGGAGATGTGAAACCATGCCCTTAAATCATAGACAGGGATATCAGAGATATAAACCAATGTTTCAATGCTTCCTTAATAAAAAATAAAAAAAGATAAAGCAGATGTTTCCTCTGCTCAGCAGAGATAGAGAGCAGGCCCCTAGGCAGACTACAGACTGTGACAAAAGGTGTGGAGTATCTCTCTAGTATGCAGATTGGATATGTCAAAAGTTTAGTGGGCCAAGAATTCCAGATAAAATGTTTCTGCCTTCATATCATGAAAAATATGATGGGGATCAACAATACCCTCATGAACTTTTTAACAGAATGAAAAGTACAAAAGTATATATTGGGGGAACAATTTTATAAAGATGCTTAATTAGGAAAGCATGCACTCCTCAAGTTCATTAGATTATCAATTCATAGAATGCATAACTGAAAGTAGTTCAAGATGTTAAGATTTAAACCCCTGAAAATATCACAAGTATTTAGAGCAGACGAGGCCATGGTGACATGCACCTCCAGAGCACTGGAATTCAGTGGTGCCACAGAACCTAATCATTTTGGACCATGAAGTAAGTATAAGTCCTAATATTATAGCAGTTTCAGCTTAAAATATAGAGACAGATAGATCTATGTCTATTGATCTGTCTATCTAGCTAGTTAGCTAGCTATGTATATATATATATATTTCTCACCATTTCAAGATGGTGAGAAAGCACTTTTATTAAAATATATTTTAAATAGCTAATGAAAATAAAGCTGCTTATAAGTGCTAAGTCTGGAAGAGTAGCTTCAATCCTAAAGCAAGAGAACTATCAAGTGAAAAGTCCCATTTTTCTTATCCTTTCTAGATCATCAGTAATCAACATTGTAGAAGCATAAGTAATCTAAACCTCTTTACTTTAACCAGTTATTTCTTCTTCCTCTTTCTGATTTTGACTACCTGAATCTACGTAGCTCAAATCCTAATTTTTGAATCTCAAATAAATATGTTTTGGCTTTAAAAAAAAAAAGATTTATTTATGCATACAGAACTGGAGTATAGGTCAGAGGTTCAGGGGTGGTGAGAGAATTCACCAGAGACAGGGTGGGGAGCAGAACAGGCCTACTGACAAAGTACACTGCTGAGGGGAGCAGGGGGAAGGTCAGGAGCAGACTGCTGAGCCATGTGGATCACCACTGGGGAGGGGATGGGAATTCATGCTGAAGTGCTTTAGTTTCTTAGTGTTGTGCTTTAACCCGCTGCACCACCAGGGAGGGCCTGTTTTGGCTTTTTAATTGTGCCCTAACTTGCATTCTCTCATCTACACATGTGAATACACATTAAGGATGCAGACTTAGTGCTCTTCCCACTCCTGTCCTGGTCCTTCTCCCTCCTCCTCCCCTACAGAATGTCTTTGATGATTTTAATTTTTACTTATTATAGTTACTTTTTTTCTGATTTTTTTTTATTCCTATATTCCTCCTATAAGTGGGATCAGGACAGGAGTGGAAAAAGCACATGGTGATGGTACACAGGTGAATTGGTACTGTAAATTTCACAGGAAAATCATACATTGTACAAAAACGAAGGATGACATAATGAATATATTAAAAATATATTTAAAATAATGATAAAAAGAATGCAGATTTAGGTATCAGAAATCCTCTATTCTTGCTGTAAACTTTAACACTTATTTTACATTCTGTGTCTCAATTTTTATTTTGATATTGATCAATAGTATTGTCTATTTCATAGTGATCACAGGAAATTTTAAGAGACCTAAGGTCACACAAATCAAGAATGTAATGGACTAAAAACTTAAAATCAGAATTAATGTACCCCTTAAATATTACCACTCACCATAGAAAAAGGTAAACTACAGTTATAATAGTAGAAAGAAAATTTAAGTCAAAAGAATGGGACAGTGGGTTATAATAACTGACCAGGTCATGGGAAGACAATGGTGAACACCCTTGGGAAATGACAGGTTTTTATGAAAACCACAAGAATACCATTGTTCTTGAGACCATTTGCTTTTCTTCCCCCATGGTCTTGGCTAGTGGTGGTTCTGAGGTTGAGTAATCCTATTGGGAATAACAGGACTGACTTCTCGCAAGTGCTTTTCATTTGAAAGTTACTGGCAATCTTATGGCATAGACACACAGACCATTTCACATTTGTATTCCCAATTAAAATGATTCCATAGACAGGAACAGCAAATAGTTCTGGACAAGCAAAGTGAGAAAGATGATTCAGCAAAAGGAAGCACACATTAAAAAAAAAAAAAGAAAGAAAGAAACCCCCATGCAGTTTTAGATAGGTAGCCTCTTTAGCTTCGTCAATAATGAAAAAAAAAAAGGACAGATATGCTGAAAGTTTTTAAAGATTTTAGGGCCTTGGGTTGAGGGCAGCCTTACCCTAATAGCTGATCCTTTAGAGTATTAAAATGGAAATTCATAAAGAAATTCTTATGGACATTTCCAACTTTGATTCAATATAGTTAGAAAGTTCCCTGGAATTTGAAAACAAGGTCATTCCAAAACCAAGGGAGTATCATTAAAATTCCTGGACTGACAGACAAAACTACCTCTGTAGACAAAAAGTAGGAAACATAAATTAAATATGAAGATACACAAAAGGATTGACCATAGATCTTTAGTAGAAAATAAAAGAAATTTATGAAACAGGGAGACTTTTTTACTTTTTAATCATCATTATGATACTGTCTATCAGTAAAAAGGTAAGCCAAGCTGTCAGGCACTCCTAGGGATGATTTATGAGACTCTGAAAAAGTTATTCTGTTAAAGAAATGTTTTTCTACTCTGAGCATCTGGAATATTAAAATACTGGGAAATCATTATTGCCAGCTCATTCTTTTGTGATATGTCAATTCCTTTTTAAATGCAGGCACTACAAAGATAAAATTATTAGAAGAAATGCTGAGCCTTCATATAAAATAAAGATAAATTTAAAGTGGCTTTTATTCTAACTAGCCAAGAGAAAAACAATAAGAAAGAAAGAAGAGATTTTGTAGCAATCTCCACTGGGATAGGACAGTGAAAATGTACTGAACGCTTGGGCTGGGAGAAGAAGAATGAAAACCAAGAATAGAAAAAGCAGAGAAAACATTAACACCCAAGGGCATTCCTGGTGGCCTAATTAAGTCGCAGTATTATCAACACTGTGGCCTGAGTTTGATCCCCACCTAGGGAGCTGACCCACATACGGCACAGCAGACCTCCCCTGTCTTACCCACTCTTCCCCTCAACAGAGTATTTCAGTAGATCTACCAATTCTGTTCCCTACTCTGTCTGGAGAATCCCCTCACCTCCCCCACCCCCATCTCTGTCTTCTACCCCAGTTCTTCCATGCAAAATAAAAAGATAATAATAATAATACAATATTAATAATAAAAAAACAGCCTAGACTGCAAATCTGCATGTCACCACAAATTCATAGCCACCATTGCATAATGACCTTGTCCATTTCTTTTTGCAAAGATGAAAATGATTCATAATAACATCAGTGGCAGTGAAATTAAAAAAAAAAATGTTGACTATAAATTTAATCTACAAGGGCACAACATTGTAGTATATTTTGAGTGGCATTCCTTTCTCCTAGACTTTACTAGCAAGGAAACTACCAAGTCTGGAAGTTGGTGGTTCTTCTAGGGTCAAAAAACACAGAGGCATGAATACTACTTTGATTTCACTATTTGAATGGACTGGAAAAACTCAATGTGGTACCAGGATAGAAAATGAGTGCCTTTAAGAACAATGAAGATAAGATATTAGGCTTCAAAAGGCACAAAGATAAAAGTAAGCTCCTATGTTCCAATATAAATTCATTTTTCCCAAATCATATATCATCTCAGGATCAAGGGAACTAAAACCTTCTCATCATCTACCAATTTTACAATGAGGCAACCAAGGCATAGAAGAATGAAGTGATTTTCTGAGGATAAACAAATAGACTCACAGATCAGAACTTGACATTACCTCCCAATTCAGTGCTGAGATTAACCATCTTTTGATTTCAATTATCTAAAGCAGTCACCTAAGAGAAATAAAATACTAACCTTTCTGCTGATAACCAGAGTAACTTGTAACTATGGGTATAGCAACCAAAACCAAACTATGGCCAAAGTTGCAGTGAAGTTAGAAAACAGGAACCTTGAACTCTCCCTGGTGAAGCAACGAATTAGAGCACTGCACTGTGAAGCTAGCAGCAGCCACCTTGTGTGAGTTTAATCCCCAGCCCTGGAGGTCACCCACATGGTACAGCAGACCTCTCCTGTCACACCCTGCTGTGCACCTCAGCAGTGTACTTTGTTGATCTGCCTGCTCTGCTTTCCATTCTGTCTCTGGTAAAGCCTCTCACCCTTGCATTTCTGGCCTGTGCCCCAGATCTTATATGCATAAACAAATAAATCTTTAAAAAAGAAAGAAAATAGAACCTAAAGTACAATAATCTATGAAGAGTTTTTTTTTTTTTTGTAACATGGTAACGATAACAACAGACCTGATCCATGTCCAAATATGACCCCTCTAGAGAACAAGAGGATACTGAACAAGAGGCAAGTTTGTCAAATGGATGGATAGTGCTCACATTGGCTTCCAAGGAGAGGAATGAGAGGTTAATGAGAAGACAAGTTTAAACCAGTGGCCTTCAGCCAAATTCTAGAGAGGACACATGCCAACACTAGAGACCAGAAGAAACAGGATGAAATCTTGGATAATAGTATTACCTCAAGGTCTCCAGTTAGGTAAAGATGGCAGGGGAAATGTGGATGGAGAAAGTGTGAGATTAATTCCAGGAAATGGTAGTTGTATAAGTTCCTTTTCAATTTATAGGGTGAATGTTTTGTGTTTAAAACCTGAAAGGAATTATGCTTTGTGAAAGAAGACAGAGAGAAAAAGTCAAATACCACAGGATTTTACTGATATGTGCTACACAAAGGAAACAACAGATGAACTAAATAATGCAAAAACAGACTTTTGGACTATAAGACTAATTAGTGGTTACCAGAATGGAAGGGAGTGGGAGGAAAGGAGGTGGATAAAACAGGAAAAAAGGCATAATGGTATGGTCAAAGATAGATTTGAACTTTTGGTTAAGAAAAATGAAGTATGTATACATGTTGAGTCTCATCAATGAAAACCTTAAGCATATGCAATATTATAATGGAGTAAAAATTAAATATTGCAGTATCTGAAAAAGATTTTAAAATATTCATTCATCTTAAAATATTTAAGTCCTCACGCACTTCCTTGATATATTACAATAGCTGGACCTCCATTATAAAGTGAAATAATAGCACTGCCAAAGGGCATTGCTGTTTTTCTTACAACATTAGTGTATATGCATACAGATATAGGCATCTGAAAATTCCATGAGAAATTAATTATAGATTTACAAGAGATAGGATAATCCTAATCTTCCTAGTTTAAGATAATTTGGGTTTTTATTTTTCAGTTGTTTTTGAGCATATGTGTATTCATATGGATTTTCATTTTTATTATAGAAAGATATATTCAGTTAGACATTAATATTTAGTAATTTTATAAAGCATAATTAGTTATGATTTACTAATAATACACTGCACACATGCTAAAGACAATTTGCTAACATTTTTCTTAAATCTTTAGATATATACTCATGGGGGAGTCTGCATTAAATTTACTTGTCCTTGCCAAAATGCAAATATAGTTTTTGGATTCCACACAATCTAAAAATACTCCATCTACTAAATTTCCGCAAATCTGATGTTAATGCCAATGAGAAAGGATGGGAAAAAAGGCAATCCTAAGACATTTAGCACAAAGTTCATACATACTTGATTCACCATTTTGATAACAAAAATTAACTGGGAAGACAGAGGATTCATGGAAAAATGAGAAGTGATTAAAAGACACTAATCCCCAATTGCATTAGTTAAAAGGTAAAAATTTGGCCAAACTGTGAAATGCCAATACATACAAATGACCTAAAATAAATGGGTTGTTTTCAAACAATGGTAATTTTTTTCCTCTTTGGTAGTTGGCCAGTTTTCAGGGATTTATGGAAGACATAAAGTTCTTTCCATAAAGTTTTTATAAAACTATTTGAGGAACTAGGACCATAAGACAAACTATAATGAAAATGGACAATAACATCTGTTTCCAAATCTTTGAAAGCCTGATCAATTCAATTTTTGTTTGTACTTCACATAATTTTCATACAGAAAGTTATTTGTTAAATATGCCATTGGCAGATGTCTCACTTCTGCTTGTGAGGTTTACATAACATAACCTAAAGAAAAAATAAAGTGAATGACTCATGCCTATACATTTAATTAGGCTCCAAAGTTTTCTGTTTTCCATCAAGCCAAATCTCACTGCATTTATTTTTAAAGGAAATTAAAAGATCCCCTTAAATCCTACCTTAGAAAATTTAATAACATTAGATAAGCAAATGGATTTAAAAAGAAAGAAAATTCCTGGGTTTTCAAGCATATGAAACCATAATTGCCATTGAGACAAAAATGAAAATGATTGCACAAGTATATTAATGGAGACTAAATAATACCCTAGCAGAGATGGTTGATAATAGATAATTTTGAACAAACAATTTACTCTGAATATTAAATATGGGACATTGAAAAACATAATAATTCTGTCATAATTCTGTCCTCTTTATTTCAGACCAGCTCATAAAATTTTGTTAAGTATACTGGTGCTATTATGTCAAATAATTTTCAGAATAATGCAAACAAAATTGCAGATTGCTCTGTACTTTATTGGTCAGCCAGTAAATATAAAGTATAGAATCATACAAAGTTACTGTAATATATGGGGCATTAGAAGTCATGTAGCTAAAAGAAAACAACAGGTCATCCTAGAAAAAGATACAATTTTCAAAGATGGGCAAGGGTGTCAAACTTGGTCATATCAATATATGACAGTTTCTATGTACCCTAAAAAGCTGACTCTATAAGAGGAATTAGATTGCAGGTATTTTATTTGGGAGGTGAAGCACACAAGTAGAAAAGAGGGAAAATGGAGGTAGAAGAGAAGAGACATATTAGATAAAGCAGTGAATTATTAAACCAACTTTCACAACGAATGACTGGAACTTAATTCCTTATAAAAGTTTTGGGTAGCTTGAGATTACAAGATGGCGGCAGAGTAAAGACACCAAGAACATAGCATCCAGGCTCGCACAGGAATTTAGGACTGAAAACACACTATAGACCTACATACTATGAGTTTCAACCCAAATGAGAATATCCTGGACTCACTAGAAGGAAGATAACAGAGGGAGAATCAGTGATTGGGGAGTTTGGATAAGAGAACTTCCCCCCCACACACACACCCCAGAAGTGTTCAGGCACCTGGAAGTTCGGTGGGCTGCAGGAATTGCTTTGCCCCTCAATAAAACCCTAGAGACCGCTCAGCTCAGTGAGTGGAGCCCAGGCTGAGAAAAGACTGCAGATTCTATCTGGAGCACCTGGGCACCAGGAAAAGCTACTGATGGACCAGCTCAACCAGCTCAAGAACAGGCAAGAGGGCGGCAGAGAAAAGGTGCTGAGAAGACTACGTCCAAGCTCACATAGGAATATATAAAAATGGACTATAGACTTACATGCTACAAGTTTCAACCCAAATGAGAACACCTTGGACTCACTAGAAGGAACATAACCGAAGGAGAATTGGCGATTGGAGAATTCCTATAAAGGGACTCCTACTCAAAAGTGCCACAGACGGGATAAGTGGAACACTGCAAGATCGATCCGGGGAACACCCAGGCTATAGCGCTGCAGACAGAGGCTTCCTACTCTTTCCGCTGGGTGAGTAGAACCGAACTGTGGGAAAATACTATGCAAACGGGCACATAGAGCCCTGGGGGAGGGGGAGAAAAATCTGATGATCTAGTAACTGCAGCAGCTGCAAGGTGTACAACCCTCTCACCCACACCCACAGCATAGGCCTAGGAGATTGTTCCCTGCATTAGTCAGTAAGGTGGGCCAGCAAGTTCATAAAACCCCTGAGATAAAAGATTAAAAAAAAAAAAAGTCAAACTAAATCAAAACAGGTCCATTAACACCCCCCCCAAGTGGTAGGGAAAGAACTGCTCAGGGAGAGACAGCTCTAAGTAGATACAAAGAGCCCTGGAGGCCTAGTGGAAGGACTGAAAGCCTTCACAACTGGGGGGTATGCAGAACTAGGACTCAAAGTATTACTGAACAGCAGTGGCCAGAAGACGTGTAAGCCAGTAAGGCACTGCCTCGCAAGGCTCACAGTGCGCAAAAAATAAACAAAATAAGTGATTGGCTCAGCCACAGGCCCTGCTACAACACTCCTAATGGACTCCTCCAGGACTGTATCCAAGCATAAAGAGAAGCCGGGACATCTGAAGGCTACAAAGATAAACAGGCATCTTCCAGAGACAAGGACTCAAGGAGCTACCAGAAGAAGCTGAACACCACAAGAGACACCTGAGCATCACTGGCAGAGACAACAGACATAATGCTACACACTAGGGGCTGGGAAAATAGGAGATATTGAGACAAAACAAGGCTCAGAATACTCTGTTGGGAGTGACCAAAGATTTACTGACAAGTACTGAATAAGGGTGGTAAAGAATTTTGCCTTACATCCAAGCTTGATAAAGTGGTAATAAAACTGACCTTGAGATCCTGGATGGGACTAGCTGAAGGTGACAGCGAACTGGGCCTCACATCAAGGACACAATGATGAGTCACCCCTTGGGAATCTGAGTTTAGAATCTATATAAGACACGTTCCCCCATGTTCAGTTGACAGTAGCTGTGGACCCTACTCTTGGGCTCTGTCTCAGCTGCTGTCTGAGAGTAATAAACTCTGCTTGCTCAGCTTTTCTGCCTCCCGCCTTCCTTTCTAGCAGCCAGTCACAGAAGCTGAGACAAAACATACTCTCTACAATTGAAGTGCCTGGAAGTCCCTCTGCCATCCCAGAAAGAACATCCAGAAAGAATGCCATTCAATAATAGCAACACTGTGTCTCAATGATTAGAAAGTATTAGAAAATACATGACAGGGAAAAGAAGACAAATATTCAAACAAGTCCACATGGGGAAAATTCACCACAAAAAGATCAGTCAGCAGAAACCACGAAAGAAATTAGAAGAACTGCTCAGCCTACCAGATAAAGAATTCAGAATCATCATGATAAACAAACAAAATGAAATGAGGAAAGCCATCCAGGAGTTAAAGAATTCAAACAAGGAAGTGAATGAAAGAAATTAAAAAAAAAATATGAGACAATCAATCAACAAACTGAAGAAAGAAAATGAGACATTAAAAAAGGAAATAGAAGAAATGCAGGTAATGAAAAGGCCAGTAGAGGAGGGAAAAAATGTTGGGAAAAGTAATGAAAAACAGAATAGATGAAATGGAAGAACAAATCAGCATCCTCAAAGACACAGAAACAAAGAAAATTTAAAAAGAAAAAGAAAGAAGTAAAAAGGAAAAGGAATGAAGAAACACATCAAGAGCTATCTGACACCATTTGGAAAGTAAACATCAAAGTTATAGGTTTCCCAGAAGGTGAAGAGAAAGGCCAAGGAATAGAGAAAATATACACAGAGATAAAAGAAGAGAACTTCCCTAATATGAAAAAGGACATGAAAGTAAGACATCCAAGAAGCAAGAAGAACACCAAAACACCATGACGAGAAGAGCAAACCAGAAATACACATTATAATAAAAATTGCAAGAATACAAGACAAGGAAAAGATAATGAGAATGATAAGAGGAAAAAAACAGCCTACAAAAGGAAACTGATCCGGATGACATCAGACTTCTATAAAGAAATATTATGCCAAGAAGAGAGTGGAGGGACATTCTCAACAAACTCCAAAGTATTAAACGCCAACCAAGAATACTCTATCCTGTGAAGCTCTCCTCCCTCTACGAAGAAAGAATAAGGATATTTTCAGAACAGCAGAAACTCCACAATTTTTTCATGACTAAACACGCACTAAAAAATACAACAAGAAGCCCTCAAACCAAATTCAACAAAAGAATGAAAAAGAACAGTTCAAAATAAGGAATAAAAATACAAAAGGACTGAAATAGCAAATGTAGGTTGCCAGTATATCAATATTATCTCTAAATGTAAATGACTTAAAGTCATCAATAAAAAGACATAGAGTTGCAAGGTAGATTAAAAAACAGAACCCAATGTTCTACTGCCTTCAGGTAACACATCTAACTGTAAAAACAGATGGATAATAAAAGAATGGAAAACAATTTTATAAGCAAATGGACCAAAAAAGAAGTCAGGAACAGCTATATTTATATCAGAAAAAATGTCTATCATATAAAATTGACTTCAAACTGAAAATGGTTAAAAGAGACACTGAAGGCCACTACATTATGACTAAGGGAACAATACAACAAGAAGACATAACAATCATCAACATATATGCACCAAATAAAGGAGCACCAAAATAAATCAGGAAACTACTGTAATCTATGAAAATATGTATCAGAGAAAATACATGCATAGTAAACTTCAACATGCCACACTCCACAATGGACAGATCAACAAGACAAAAAATAAGAAACTAAAGATATGAACAAAGACCTGGACAACATGGGTCTAACAGACATGTATAGAATAATGTACCCCCCAAAAATCTGAGTACAAATTTTTCTCAAATCCACATGGATCATTCTCTAGGATTGACCACATAGTGGGTCACAAGAAAAATATCAATAGATACACTAGGATTAGGATCAAAATCATACCAACTATTGGTAAAAAAATAAACCATATAAGGAAGACAAGAAACCCACCTACCATGTGGAGACTGAAACCCACACTACTGAAGGGCAATTGGATCAATGAGATCAAAGAAGAAATCAAAAAATACCTGGAGAAGAACGACAATGAGGACACACATCTCCAAAACTTATGGGATGCATTAAAAGCAGTTATAAGAGGAAACTCTCATGACTAGGAAGAAAGAAAATGGAGGCATTACCATCCCAAACTTCAAGCTGTACTACAAAGCCATAATAATCAAAACTGCATGGCACTGGAACAAGAACAGACATACAAACCAGTGGATTCAGATAGAAAACCCAGATATAAACCCACAGGTTTATAGACAACTAATCTTTGACAAAGGAGCAAAAAAGATACAATGGAACAAAGAAAGTTTGCTCAGCAAATGGCACTGGGAAGTTACATGCAAAAAAATGAAACTAGATCACTACCTCTCACCATACACAAAAATCA
>NW_004567126.1:3638916-3643569 GCF_000260355.1 Condylura cristata | reverse complement strand
GTACATGGGTGATTTGGTGATGGGAAAACCAAGGGGATTGCAACTGAGATGGAAAAATGCACAAAAATAGATAAAAATAAACTGATATAATAAAAAAAAGGAAGAAAAAAGTTCTGGGTAATATAGGGGAAAAAAAAACATACAGATGGTTCCAAATGTTCTTTAGATTCTTCTATACAGGACAGATGAAGTGATAGTATATGATGAGAGTCACTAGTGGATGGTTGTCGCAGGGTTATTAATTCCCAAGCATCTGTAGTTGGTATAAAACATCCATAAAAGAGGATTGTAGATTTTGCAGTTAGAAGTTAAAAGTTCTCACTGACCAGCCTATTGGTAAGAGTGGGGCACTGTGAATATCCTGAGTATCTAATAATGGGTCACTAAGTCAGCAAGGACTCTTAAACCTGGAGATGAATGAAAATGAAGACAGCAAGCTACCAGCATCTATGGGATACAATAAAAGCAATACTAAGGCGGAAAATGACAGCAATGCAGGCCTAAATCAAGAAAGAAGATAGCTCTCATATAAAAAAATCTATTCTTAACACTTTAAGGAATTAGAAAATAAAGAAAAAGTGAAATAGAATGAAGGACAATAAAAATTAGAGTGGAAATAATGGACTATAAGTAAAGGAAGCAATGCTAAAGATTAATGAAAAAAGAGCTGCTTGTTTGTATTGGTAAACAAAAGTGACAAATTTTAGCAAGCCTCATTAAGAAAAAAGAGAAAGCTATAATGAATATATCCATACATGAAAGAAAAAAAAAATGTCTTAACAGGTACCACAGAAATACAAAGATAATAGAAAAATGCTATAAAATTACTTTATACTAACAAATTAGATACTCTACAATAAATGAACTAATTCTTAGAATCATATCATCTTTCAATACAGAATCAGTAGTCCCTATGATTCAATATGGAATCAATATGGAATACCTGAACAGGAAACCTGAACAAACCAAATATAAGCAAGAAAACTGAAACAGTAATTAAGTTTCCCACATCAACATCCCTGCAAAGACAACTCATCCCTGCAAAGACAAAATAAAACACACAACAACAATAAAACCTGGACCAGATGTTTTCACTAAAATGTTTCACCAAGACTTCAAAAATGAACAGATATCTATCCATTTCAACTTGAAGAGGGAAGTTTTCCAAACACTCTTTAAGAGATCAACACTACTCTGATTCCAAAACAGAAAAAGACCTGGAAAAAAAAAAAACAAAACTACAACTGATATACTTAAAGAATATATATGCAAATATCTTCAATAAAATCTTGGCAAAGCAAATTCAGCAACACATTATGATTACATGTCATGATCAAATGAGGTCAACCAAATAAGTAATTCATGACAACAATGGAATATAAAAATCTAATAAGGATATTAATAGATGCAGATAAAGCATTTGACAAGATTCAACATGCATTTATATAAAAAAAAAATAATGGATAGAAGAAATATACCTAAGCATAATGTATGTGATTATATGTACAACAAGCCCACAGATAACATCATATTCAGTTATGGAAACTGAAAGTGTTTCCTCTAAAATCAAGTAAAAAAAAAAAAAAGATATCCACTTTCACCACTATTATTCAATATAGTGTTGGAAAGCTCACTTAGGCAATTAGATAACAGAAAGATACTCCAAACAAGAAAAGAAGAAGTAATCACTATTTTCAGACATTATAACTATATACATACAAAAAAAAAAAAAAACTTCACTTTAAAAAAAAAGTTACGAACAATAAATCATTAAGTTGGCAAACTTTAAAAACTACGAAGCTATATAAGAAAATCTATGACATTTCTACATGCAAAAGACAAACAGGAAAAGAAATAAATGAAGAAAATTCCAATTATAGTCATATAATAAAGAATTTAGTACCTAGCAATAAACTGAACAAAGGAGATGAAAGATCTGTGTAATAAAAATTTTAAGATACTATTAAGAGAAATACAAGGACCCACAAAAAAAATGGAAATGTATCCCATGCTCATGGACTGAAAGACTCAGCATTGTTAAAATTACCATCTTACTACAAGCAATACACAAATTCAATGTTATTCTTTTGGCATTCTTCAAAGAGATAGACTACTACTGAGATTTGTATGAAACAATGAAAGACCTCAAATAGATAATACAATCCTGAGGGAAGATAATAAGAAATTTTGATAATTATGATCACACTAAGTTAGTTTGTTACCTATCAGTACTCCCCTTCAGTGATAGAGCTTCCCAATAATTAAAACTGTTTCATTGGATGGTTTTGCTCATAGCAGGAGTATAATGGACCAGGCGAAAAATAATAATAATGAACAGCCAT
Source organism: Condylura cristata (assembly GCF_000260355.1). NCBI lineage: Eukaryota > Metazoa > Chordata > Mammalia > Eulipotyphla > Talpidae > Condylura > Condylura cristata. The sequence goes on along the minus strand of NW_004567126.1, from coordinate 3,641,227 downwards.
ACACCGGAGTCATTTTGTGGGGTTGGAGTGGGGAATGGGATCAAAAACGGGGGTGGGGAGGGTGGGGGAGGGAACTACACTACACTATGGTGATGGCACATGGGTGACTTGATGATGGGAAACACACGGGGATTACAAATGAGATGAAAAAAATGTACAAAATGATGTAAAAATAAACTATTATATTGTATTTTATATATATATATATAAACTGGTTCATTAAGAATAAACAACACCAGGGCCCTCCCTGCTGGCACAGTGAGTTAAAACCACAGCACAAAGAAACTAAAGCCACTTCTGTATGAGTTCAATCTCTATCCACGCAAGTGATCCACAATGCGCTGCAGACCTTTCCTGATCTGCCCACTGCTCCCCTCAGCAGGGTACTTTGTCCATCTGCCTGTTCTGCTCCCCACTCTGTCTCTGATTAATCTTCTCACCATCCCTACACTTCTGGCCTATAACCCAGTTCTGTATGTATAAGTAAATAAAACTTAAAAAAAAAAAAAGAATAAATCACACTGAATCAAAAATTCAATTGACAAGGGAAAAAAAATAGATTCTTCAGGAAATTAGTTGAAAAAAATAAAGAGCCAAAGGTTTTGAATAGGAGCTTTTTATTAATGTCAGATTTTAGCTTTAATTTTGCCAAACAGCCAAGAATATATTCTAGTACTTACAACTTTACCTCTTGAACACAGGCAAGAAAATACATGTATTTTTATCTGTGAAAGTTTCAATCACTAAAAATCTATGTTTCATAGAGAAGCAGTACTAAATAAAGCATGTAAAAACCCAAAGGGAAAAGTGATGTGAATTCAACTCCTGATAAAAAGATTATTTTTATCATTTTGTCAAAATAAATTAATGAATATATTATTTACGTAGAGTTACTAATGCATTATTATCTGAAGATATATTCTGAAAATGTCAGTTTATATGAATCATAAATTTTAATAGATGCTCTCAAATTACTTTCCAAAATGAATGACTTCACACCTCCATGAACATTTGTGAAAATAACTATTTCCATACAGTTTTGTCAGAGTTGGAGATTTTTTCAGTATAATGGGTAAAACACACCATGCCGTTATTATGTTTAATATGAGTTTTCTGGATTTCTCACTAGTGATGGTCCTCAATTAATTTCTTCACTTAGTTAAATATTTTAGGGAATTTCAAGTGTAACACTTTCATTGGCATGTTGTCTAACACTAGCAGGCACTCAATAAATCATCAAATAAATACTTAAAATGCTAGGCTATAAAAGACAAACCTCTTGAAAAACTGGAGTTTTTCATTTTACATTTGAAAACTCTGATAATAACCCTGAGAACAAAAATCCAATTTTCAACATTTTAAGAGAACAATAAAAATTTGAAAGAACTTTAGTCATCATGCTGCATTGAAAATAAAGCATGGTGTATACATCACTTTTATTAGCAATACAATAAAATGTTCAGGTGTGACATATTACTTTCACCAGCTACTAGGCAGAATCAGTAATAATCATTAATACTTGCTCAAAGCTAACACAAAAATCAAATGCCTATTACACATCTTAAGTTAATTTAGGACATTATATAATGTTGTATACATACAAAATACTACAAGTAAATATGTCCATACATATACTTAATTAAAATTAAGCAAACTGAGTATTACAGATCAAAGCTTTCTCTTTGCTGTACTTTCTTTAACCTAACTTTCCTCTAAAAGACATACTTTGGGGGTATTATCCTTTTGTTTTTTCCTCTTATCTCTATCTACTGAACTGCAAAGTGTTCTTTTCGACAGTAGATAGAAATGGCACTTAAGGTGTAATGTCTTTGTTGGATGTGTGGCTAGGATTGTTCTCACACTCCTTTGAATACCTTAGTCTTTTAACTGCTATTGTTATCACATTCTATCTTAGAGATTTGTGTGTACATGTGTCTCTCATTTGTATGCAAACTCATTTAAGAACAGAGTTTCTTATTCTGTTTCATAAGATCAGAGTGAAGAAACATGCTTTTTTAAATATCACCTTTGAATGACCTCAGCATTTAATATGCCCAGCTTCCCAGGACTGCTTATTGAATTGTAACTTTCATTTAAATTGCCTTTCAGTATTTAGCACAATAACTAAACTACTAGGTACACAAAACCGTTTATTTAATCAAGGGCTCCTGGAACAGCCATACCAACCCTTTCAGCCTTCTGTATATATGGCTTCTGTATGTGTGATAAGAATGCTATTAAGAATTCTTTCCTTATTATGCTTTAAGTCCCTTCATTTTAAATATATATATATATATATATATATATATAT
>NW_004567126.1:3601092-3638816 GCF_000260355.1 Condylura cristata | reverse complement strand
GTTTGTTTTAATTTTTTTTCAAGATTGCTAAAGACAAGTCTGAAGAACCTATGCTGAACATATCACACTATGATGAGACGCTTGTGTCATGAATGTAACTGTATTCTTGGCTGCTCATGGCAAAAGATTAAAGCAGATAACTAGGTTTTCAAAGGGTATGCAAAAATCTTTATCCCCGCAAGTATGCAGTTTAAACATGTTATAGACATCAAGTTTGACATTCAAGTTAAATGCTGCCTATTGAATTGCATAGTAAAGTTCTGAGTTCGCAGGTTCTTTCAGTATTTATTTAGTTGAAAAAAAAAAGTCTTAAAGCAAATAATGCTCACTTTACAGAATTGATATGCATTGCTTTGACTTTCCAGTATCATTCATTTAATAAAAATGTACAGAGTGTCTAGATGTACTCACTCTCCAGGTGCTGACTCATGTAGAAAGTGCAACAGCAAAGAAAAAGGCACAAAGCCTGCTCTTCTGGACCTTCTTTTAAATATGTCAGGGAGTGGTTTCATATGAACAGACTAGGGTAAGAAGATAGACAATACCTGGCATGTGATTGCCACATCTTGATTATATGCATCAGGGAAAACTCATTTGGTAATTTTGGAGCAAACACCTGAAGGAAGAAAGGGAGGAGACAACTGTAGGTATTATGAAAAGGATTGGGTAAAGGTAGAAGAAAACAGAGGTAACTCAGAAAAGGCTACAGAACTGGGATTGATATGTTTGTGAGATATCCAGGAGGCCAGCATGACTTGAATACAATAAATAGGAAAAGGCAGAACACAAGATCAGAGAGTTAACAACAGGCCAGATTGGAAGGGTGGGCAAAGGCTGATGAATAACTTTATTTCAGTGTGAATGACACAGGAAAACTGTGGGAGATTTTGAACTAGGAGTAGTTTGACTTAACTAACAATTTAAAGATCACATTTCAGTGTGGTGTGCAATCCATTTTAATTCAAGGATGGAAGCAAAGAGATTAATTTTCAATGGCAATTGGAACTTCTAGATCAAGAAATAAAGATGTCTTGATTAGAAGATGTAGTAATAGTGGTGGGATTAGAAAGAGGAAGATAGATGTCCAATGCATTTGTTTCCTAGTATTTTAAATTTAGAGCATAAATGAAAAATGGAAGTTAATAAAACAACTGAAAGTGTTCTGATTAAATGATGAAATACAGTAGGTTGCCAGAGAGGTGGGAAGGACGGGCATAATACATGCCTAGAAATAAGGAGCAGATTAAGATCATAAGCATAGTTATGTTACTGGGAACACTGAAAGTGACTAAAATACCAAGGAAGGGAAAATAGGTATAGAAACAAGATATCCAGGTACTGAACATTGGATTACTACAATTTTTTGTAGTAAGAAAAATGGAAGAAAGAAGGCAAAGGCTGGCATGTGATGGCAATCAAAGCCAAATGAAGAAAATGAATCACCAAATTCTCAACTTCATCAAATGTTCTGAATGAATTAAGAGCTCACTATTACTGGTTGGATAAGATAATATATATAGCTGTGGGTAATATAAAAGAATAGTTCCAGGGTCTCTGGTGATGTAGGGGCTAAATTTCAGAGCTATCACCATGACAGCCCCTGGCCTGGTCTGAGCCCTATTCCTGGCCAGAAATCTGACTCACAAGTGCATCAGACCTTTCCTGTTTCACCCTGTTGTTCCCCTCAGCAGTGTATTTCAGTCAATCTGCCTATTCTGCCCCCCACTCAGTCTCTGGTGAATCCTCAAGCCCACTACACCTCAGACCTGCATTCCAGTTCTTCCATACAAAAAAAAAAAAAAAAAAAGAGCAGTTCCATAGAGTGATAGAGAATAATGCCTGATTGCACTGGATTCAAACAAAACACAAGGAAGGAGATCAAGAGGAAAGACCTGAGTGTGTGTGTGGTGGGAGAGGGGGAGCAGAAACTGGAGTAGCTGCTAGTTCAATTAGATGTATAGTCAAGAGATATTCTGTTACAGATCCCTCATAGATGTTAGACTATATTTATACAGTAATGGACAGTATTCAATTCAGGAGAGATAATGATAATGTATAAAAGATGGAGAATAATTTCAGGATCAAAGTCCTCATGCAAGTGAGACTCTGTGATCCAATACTCACTGGAAGGATTTGCCATAAAAAGAATAAGTAATTCATCCATCAAAAAAGAAGCAAGTCAGAGTATATGGCTTCAGATGAGCGCATACTAGATTTTGTGGTGTGAGCACATCCATTTTCTCTTCTGATTGCTGCTTCTTCTGCTGCTATTTTTTGACCAGTGAGATTTGAGGACAGACTACTGGTTGAGAGTTTGGACTGGAGTGTACTGGAGGTTTTAGGACACATGAAGCTAAGGAATTATTTGTCTAAGTGGACTAATAAATGAATCAGAATTAACCTTAAGAGAACAGAATAAAGACACAGAGGGTCAGAAGTGTTTTTTCCCCAAGTGAAAACAGTAGAAACAGGGTTTTCAGTCCTTCAGTTCATGCTCTCGGGTTTCGGGCTCCAGTAATCTGGGGCAGAGTCTAACGGTGACATTCTAACCAGACTAGTCCTCTAACAGTGTCTTGTTTATGCCTTTCCTTTGTCAAAACTTGCCAAATCTGGCTAACTTTCAAATAAATCCCAGTGTTATTAAACACTATTTGACTCTCTTTCTTTTACTTTTTATGTGAACCAGAATTGGTTTCTGTGGTTTGCAACTAACAGCTCTATGTACAGGAGCAATAAAAAGAAAGTGATTTGATCTTGCTTTAACCATATTGACTCTATCTTGATTTAATCAAAGTAACTCCATCTGTACCCTGGGGTAATAGCCAATTTCTCCATTCTCTCCTCATATATAATAATGTGTACTCATGATTTTCACACAAATCTATTGAGCTTAGTAAAACACAGAGATGTGTGATATGATACCAGACACTGGGCATCATCAGTCTCAGACAAGAAAGAACAAATGGACTAGTAAACACCATATAAGATGATTTCTGTGGCCTCCCTAGTGTTTCAAGCGGTTAAGCCTCAACATTCTGAAGTTACTGCAGTCACTGTAGCATGAGTCTGATCCCTGGCCAGGGAGCTGACCCACATTGCACAGCAGACCTCTCCTGTCTCCTCCGATGCTCCTCTCAGCAGTGTATTTCCATCTTTCTGCCTGTTCTGCTCCCTGCTCTGTCTCTGGTGAATCCTTTCCCCACCACCACCCATTCTCAACCCCTCCATACACACACTTCTGGCCTACACTCCAGCTCTTACATGCACAAATAAATAAACTAAATCTTTTAAAAAATAAAAGATCTCTGTAGGGGGCAGGAAAGATTCTGCTTCCATGTGATGTCTCCTGGTTCTAGTATCAAAGACCCTTCTACATAAATTACCCTGAATAAAGCTTAAGTGTGATTAGAGGGTAACTGCTTTATTCTTTCAACTCAAATGACCTTGCTAGTTTGGAGGAGCTTATTCATTCTTGCAGCAAGACACCTATGTAAACTGGCAATCATTAGCTGAAATTATACAAGATTTATGGCAAATATCTGGATAACTCAAGAGAATTCTATCATAAAGTAATATACAACAGGCAGTTGTTTTGTTTTGTTTTTACGATTTGGGGGATCGGTCAGAGATGTGGAGGGTGAGAGGATTCATGAGAGACACAGTGGGAACTAGAACTGATAGAATGACTGAAATACACTGCTTTGGGGAGTAGCGGGAGGTATAGGAGAGGTCTGTTGCACCATGTGGGCCACCTCCCTGGCCAGAGATGCTGCAGAGCCTGCAGATAGCTTCACAATGATGCACTTCAATCCCCTGCAACACCAGGGGTGGCCCTGCAACTAGTTTTAAGTTTGAGAAATTTTGCTTAACCTAGTAGCCGTCCTTTTCAGCTAGGTAACTTCTCATAGAGTCTGTTTATGAGGGCCTCCAAAGTTATAGGTTTTACAAGGACATCAGGTGGTATATTTAGAGACATAATCATCACTGTCAGGAATGGTATAAAATTTTAATCAAATCCTACCAGAGAATTTTGTAACTAGGTCAAGAAACATTTCATTTAATGAGCTATATCATGTAAATCACTCCCAGGGACAATACAGGAAAGGCGCACTTGGTAGAAGTATTAGTTAGCACTAAGTAAAGCATATATAGATTCCAGTAGACAATTCGAAAAAAAAAAACAAAAAACAAAAACAAAAAAAAAAAAAACACTGCACCACTGGTCATATAAACCTGAGAAAAAGAAGAAGCTACATATAACTCAAGTTACATGTGACATAAACAGAAAAATACTATAATATTACTATATATAGATATGTCTATATATAGATGTGTGTATGTAGAAGAATTTGGTGTGGGGAGCAGAACAGGTAGATTTACTGAAATGTACTGCTCAGGGGAGCAGTGGATGAAATAGGAGAGGTCTGCTGTGCCATGTGGGTCAGTTCCCTGGCCAGAGATCAAACTCAGGCAGTAGGGGTGACCACTCTGAGATCTAACCCCTCTGCCACCAGAGAGACCCAGGAAGAATTATAATTTCTCAAGATGAGATTGGTCCACAGTTAGCCCACAGCATAGTTCCCATCATACGTGAGTATCAGGAAACGGTTCACAGGCCACATGTGCTCTATTGACAAGAAAATGCAGATTTTCTAAATTTTATCCTAATTTTTTTGCTTCTCTGTTCTTCTATATCAAGACCAGAAGGGATCTGAAATTTTACATAGATTTTATATCAAGCTATACCTTCAGATAGTCATTGGAAACTCAAAGAAAGTACAAATAAAAGCAAAAAAAAAAAAAACATATATAGCATACATTGTTATCCAAAGATTTTTAAAATGTGACTATTTTCCAAAATAGTGCATTTTATTTGAAATTTCAGGGCCCTCTCTGGTGGCACAACGATTAAAGCACAACACTATGAAGCTATCTACAGCTACTGCACTACAAATTTAAATCTGGCCAGGGAGCTGACCCAGATGGCACAGCAGTCCTCTCCTGTCTCTCCTGGTGCTGCCCTCAGCAGTATATTTCGGTCAGTCTGCCTGTTCTGCTTCCCTCTGTCTCTGGTGAATCCTCTCAACTCTCCCTTCCCCACCCCCCAGCCCCCACCACACACACACACACACACACCTCTGGTATGTGCCCTAATTCTTGTGTGCATAAATAAATAAATCTTATAAAATTAAAATAAAAATAAAATATCATAGGTACACTCCTATGCAATGGTATTTAATGATGGTGCTATTACCAGCTACCCTTAGAATCCCTTGTATTTTCAATTATAGCCTTTAATCATTCATGAATGATTATCTTCTTTCAGGTTCCTCCATGAGGAATATGATGGCTTCTTTTATCATTGATGTTTTTTTCACTTTCCATCACACCCTTTTTAATCTTACTAACTATACACATGCTTATTGCAATAGAGAGGGTAATTTCACTTGAAGTGTAATGAATAGCACATCAACTGTAATAATTTTCTAACACTGCCTAAGCAATAATTCTGATAAAGAGAAATTGTGAGTCCTAATAAAGTAATAAAATGAAATGTGACTTGACTCCATTGTGGAACCAGTCTCCCTGTAGCTAATCCATTGTTCATGGTTTGGAAATAGTCACTATTATACTGGACTGCATTAAACTAGATTGTCCTTCTCTGTACAGGGTTTTATATTCCAAAAGGACTTCTCTATTTCATCTTCATCTATTAAAGTGATTGTGTGTAGTATACCTTTAAGATAATATCTAATACTGCCTTAAGTCCTTACCCAGCCATTCTTCTGAATGTTACCACCCTGTGAGGTAAGTATTATTCCTACTTTACTCTATTCCTGTGATCTACTTTACAAACATGGATTTGGAGGTGGGGGAGGAGGATCACTTTCTATGGTGTTTTCTAAGTATAATATTTCTAATATATTTGTGGAATTAAATATTTATGAATAAGTAATGATATTATAGGAATGCATCTACCAGGTTTTTGTGTTTTTGCCTAAGACACACAAAAAGGGTATTTAAGAACTTAAAAATAAAGCTTTCTGTTAAGACTACTTCTTTAATAGTAATCACATTTCTAACATTCCCTTGAACCATTCTTCTGACAAAATATTGCATTGTCCACAAACTTTTGTTGTCAAAGTTTCCAAGTGTTCAAACACAAGAATGTCAAGTTCAGGTTAAACCTCTTAGGGGGTCTATGCCTTTGCAAACAGACTGATGCAAAAGGAAAATTCACTTTCCAGGTAGCATTTTTCTAAACAAGGTCACCTTTCTGTAATTCTCTGAAGGTAATGTCTAAGAAAACTATATTTGGCTAGGGCAACTCAAGTGGCAGCCCAGAAAGGAAGCTATCACACAGCCTGTCAGAGTTGCGAAGGCTTATTTCAGTTCTGTGTACCTACTTCCAAACTGCTGGACTTTATCACAAAGAAAATCCACAGGGAACCAGGTAGGAAAGAAGCTATGACTTCTGATCGTTTGATCTATTTTGTGTTAGCTTAAGATAAAATTTGTTTTTTACATTTCAACTAAAACCTTTATCAGCAAAAATGAATTTACATTTCTAATACATATTTGATTCTGGCAAGAGTGTCATTTTTTGCTAAAAAATTTGGAAGATTAGTTTATCTAAAGATGTATCTGTCCAGTACAAAATCTAAAATGAAACAGTTACTTCACATGATCGCTTTTGAGCACGGATTTAAATAAGTAAGCCCTAAAGGTAAGTATTTTGTTTTTGTATTTGTTCCATAATTTTCTAAATTGTCACATCATATGATAAAAAATAATCAAAACACAGTGGCTAACTCATCCCTTCTTTTTCAGCTTGTTTGAGAAAGCAATTATGTGTATGAATAAAGAGTCAGCTACTGTGTAGCATGAGCATGAATTTTTATGAGAGCAACCTACTTGAAAAAATACTAATCTGCACCATCTTGTCATGTGGACATGTAGAGAAACAATACACAAACACAACCTAACTGAAGGTTTTCTGTACCTCATTAAATATCACACTTTGTTCCTTATGGGGTACGAACACATCACAGAAACGCATGAACTGATGATACATTTTCTAAAATTACCAATATGAAGAAAGATTCAACATTTTTATTGCATATTCATGAAACAGATAATTTGTATCAAGGATCCTCCTGCCTTATAGGGATAGCTTAAATGTAGTCACAGAAGATAATCATGCATGTGTACTTCCAATGGAGGAAAAGGATGACAGATGAAAAAGATATCTTAATGCTGAAGAACGGGTTTCCAAACAGTTACGTCTTAACTTTCATGATCAAATAGTAGTTCAGTAAAACATGTAAGTTTTGGTTGTGTATCATTATAAGTCAACATCTGAATGCACTACACTAAGTTCAACACTAAAGTCTAAATCTATCCTTCACCAAACCCCTTTTATCCAGCTTCCCTAAGTCCTTTCCCAAACCCTTCCTTTCTGGTAAGCACTAATTTACTTTTGACTTCTGTTTTAACAGTCACATTGTCAAGTCAAAATTAAATATTTATATGCTTTTTGCCATTTCTCTTACAATTAAAAGCAAAACTATGCAATGATTCCATAAAAGAAATGCATAAAATTGTTACATCTTAAAAATATAAACACATGAAAGTATAGTTTGTAATTCGGGAATTCAAAGAAAACCTTTATGAAGTAGTCCTGTGAAAGATGAACATGTTTAACTTTATGAGCCAACCTTCCATTTAAGGAAGATAGAATAATCTAATAATATGTAACTATGTACATTTGGATTTCTATCTTTCTATCATTGGTATTATTACGTCTTCATCCTGAAAATCACTTTTTCTCCTCTAATAATGTAACTTCCCTCTTCCACACCTTTTTTCTATATATGTGTTGAAATTACTTGTGATAACATAATTTCTTGAAAATGTTGGAATTAAACATAAATAAACCAAAAGATTTTTATTCCAAAGCAACATTTAGATTTAAAATTTTTGCTTACCAAAATAAGTCACTATAAAAACTGAGAAGTAATAAAAAATAAATTAAAGCTAGATAGGAGAGTAGGTATACAGATCTATTTTGATGCTATTGTTTTTCTATTAAGCACAATCACTCCTCTCACAAAAAAAGAAAAAAAAAAAAAAACTAGATTCAATTCTGCCTGAACACAGAATGCACCCAAGAAGTTTCTTGAATGACATGCACTCTAACCCAGATAAACCCATCAATATCTGGCCTGAGACCCTGGTATTGGTACTTTTAATTTTTTTATTAAACTTTTTTATTTTGTTGCTTAGCTTTGTGCAATATTTTATTTCTTTGCTCGGGTGTAATCTCCATAATCTCCCGCAAACACATCACCACGGTCCCTGTGCTCTTCTGTCCTCTGTTTTGACGCTCTCCTTCCTCTCTACTGGTGTAGGCCTCAGATCTATAGTTTGCCCACTAGTTTTGTCTCTTTATTTTCCCTTCTAACTTAGTTCAATGAGCATAGTCACTTCTAGTTTCATGCATGTTGCTGCTTTTAAATTGGCCCCTAGGGAATAATGATCTGCAGCCAGGTTTCATATCCACTGAACTGGGAATACTGAGGGTACCCAGCTGATCAAAATTATTATAAGTAAAATCATAGAACTCCTTGTCACATCTGTATTTTTCTCTAGATTTTAGTTAAGCAAAGAAAGTCCATTTTTTTAATATCATCATTAAAACTTCAATACCCATTAATGTCAACATTCCTAGATGATAGATTATCATACTTTAATAGAAGCACAGAATCAAAGATGGGATTTATTTGTTCTGATTTATGTTTATTGTTAATTCCTAAAAAATATTCCTAAAATATATCTAGAGGAATAAATGTGCTGTAATATTAAATTATTTTTCTCTAATTTTTTTCTTATTCTTGGAATGAATTCACAAAGTAAGTTATATGTGAGGGAAGGATATCCTTAGCAAACCTTATTTGGGATTATAACACCTTAATATGAAGGAGAATCTTTACAGAATTTGTACATTGATGATCTATACCTAAAATCATTGCATATTTTTAACTTAACCATGAATTTTATGAATTAAAAACATTGTTGAGATTTTGAAAACTGATTCCCCCATAAGAATATCCTCTCATGGCTCTCCTTGTGGCGCAAAGGGTTAAGACGAAGCTCTGCAAGCTAGCCACAGCCACTTCAGTGTGAGTTGGATCCCTGCCCCCAGGTGACCCGCGTGGCGTAGCAGACCTCTCCTGACCCACCCACTGCTCCCCCCTCAGCAGTGTACTTCATAATTCTGCCATTGTGCTTCCCACTCTGTGTCTGGTGAATCCTCTCAGTCCCTGCACCTCTGGCCTGTATCCCAATTCTGTATGAATAAATAAATCTTAAAAAAAGATACTCTCAACTTCTCAATTCCCAATTATCCTCCTCAGACTCTCCCACTTCTCCACACACAAATATAAATATTCATCTATACATACCTATATGTATATGTGCATACCTGATTCACTTTCTTTGACTCTATCACATAATTCTGAGTGAAATGACTGGAATGGGTATATGATTATTTATTATGCATTTCTACTTTCTGACCATGGGCAAGTTAAATTAATTTGTTGAATCTTTATTTCATCTATAAAATGCTGTTAAAAGGTCTCCATGGTAACACAGTGGTTAAGTTTCAACACTATGAAAATATCAGCAACCACTGTAGCACAAGTTCAATCCCCACCAGTAAGCTAACCCACATGGTACAGTAAACCTCCCTGCCTCTCCCACTGCTCCCCTCAGCAGTGTATTTCAGTAGATTTTGCCTGTTTTGCTTCCCACTTTGTCTTCGATGAATCCTCTCACCCTGTACACCTATGGTCTGGACCCTGATCATGTATGCATAAATAAAAATAAATCACTATAAACACAGCTAAAATTAAATCCCCCTGCCAACCTTATAGAAACTGTGCTAAGGAAAAATTAAATAACTCTGTGGCTATCAGTGTTTTTATCTGTAATTCAAATTTTGAAATAAGCCACATGTAAGTAAAAGCAAAAAGCACATAATACAAACATATAAAAGACCTATTTTTCTAAACATAATAGAGGCAATATATGACAAAACCACAGCTAATATAATATTCAATGGGGAAAAGCTAAAAAGTTTTCCTCTAAGATCAAGTACAAAATAATGATACTTTCACCACTACTTTTCAGCATAGTATTTGAAGTCCTACCTAGATCACATAGGCAAGAAAAAGCTATAAAAGACATCTAAATTGGGAAAGCAGAAGAAAACTATTAGTGTTTGCAGATGACAAGATAATAAACACAGAAAACCCTAAAGACTCCATTAAAAAAACTATTGGAAGCAATAAATCAGTAAAGTGGTGTGCTATAAAATCAAATTCTAGACAGCAAGCAGGTAACTAACCTAATTTAGCAAAATGGGAAAAAGATCAACTACCAAAATAACAAGGAAAATAACCACTGAAATAAGAGATGTAAGAGTCTATTATGCCTCTTATCAATTGTATTTGAGAGCCTATGTAAAATGGTAATATTCTAGAGAACTACTCTTTATCAGCATTGATCCAAGTTTAGACGGTAGTATTAACAGATGACTAATCTCTATAGAAGAAAGTGAGAAATTTCTAAGAATTATTATAACAATGGTCCCATAGTACTCCACAGTGGAACGCTATGAAGCAGTCTATGACCAGATAAACTTAGTGCTCTTGAAATTTTTTTAAAGTCTTTTGTTGGTAACTAACATTAATACTCAAACCTTATAAAGATTGCTAAATATAAAAATGATAACAATGTAAGTTAAATGTAATTATAAAAATATATAAAATTCTAAATGAAAAAAACAGACCCAGTAATATATAACATCTCATTAAGAATAATACATCATGAGCATGAAGTATTTTCCAGTATTATACATATATATAAAAAAACAATGTATTTTAAAGTTAAACGTATTATGATACTCAAAGTTAATTTATACAATATCCCTTCTTGATTAAAATCAAATTTTATTGGGAAATAGCAATCACTGACAGACTTTCTAGTAAAATCTAGAATAAGGCAAGGATTTCTAATAAGTGCTGCCTTTCTTAAGACTTTTTATTAGAGACATTAGCCAAAGTACTTGGTTGAGACAAAACAGAGCGTTTGCACGGAAAGAAAGTAAAACAATTAAACATACTCTAAATGCAAGTCTTTTGAGAGTGTTACTGGAAACAGTATAACCTAGGAGACTCTCCAGAATAAATGAGAATTAGTACCCATTCTGATTAAGTTACTTATATTAATGGGGGGGGGGGAAGTTTCCTTTAAGAATATCAGTAGTCTTCATTTTGCGGAGTCCACAGAGAATAATTCTGAATTTTCTTTTATATGATCTCCCCACCATTGTGTAGCTTGCAACTTATTCTTTTTCCAAAGGTGTTCTGAGTCTTTCAAATACCCCTTATATGTTTTTCACTTTGCTTGCTTGATTTTTTGAATAGGCATTTCATTAACATCCTTTGTAAAATATTGCCAGCAGGTTAGGACACATTTAGCAAGTATGCTGCTCAGCATGAACTAGGCAGTGCTAGTCAATTGCTCTATAAAATCTGAACATGTAATCTGTCATTCAAACTGTGACACTTTTACAAGTTATAGAGGGTGTTAATGATTATGCTGGGGTAATAGGAATAAAATCACTTTTTTTTTTTCAAATAGGAGACTATACTTTCTCTCTTTTTAATCTTTCCATACTTTCCATATTTCTGATAATATAATCTTCCATTAGTTTTTTTCAGTTCACCGGAGGTACAATATTATAGGTGAAATAATCCAAGCTGGTATATTTTGTAGTGACAAGATTAGTAACCAAGAACAAGTTTCACTTATCTAAGCGACAATTTTCTTATTTATAAAACTGGAATAATTAAATTCTGAAACACAAGTCAAAGTAGAAATTTCAAATGAAAACTTAGAAAAAAATTTCAATTGTCCAATGTCTCTAATTTTCATTCATTTAACAAATGTGTACTGTATGGGGTAAAAATATTATTAACAGTAACAAAATATCACCATTACTAATGATCACCCAAAGACAGGCAATTTACATTCATCATCTCTAATTCTTACAAGGACACTATAGGAGACCTACAGTAAGAGAAAAAAGCTACAGGTGAAACAGTTACTGATTGCTCAAGTTTTTACAGTTGGAAAGTAGTGAGACTAAACTATGATGACATTTCTTCATATATTTTTAAAATTGAAAGATAACTCACATATTCAAAAATAACAGAATATAATGAACATTAATACATCAACCGCTCTTCGGAAGTCATTTAGTGATTTATATTTTTTTCAGTCTTATATTTCATGTTGATCCACTTATACAGGGAGTTCTTAGCTATTTTTTTTTTTGGCATTTATTATCTTGTTAAATACTTGTATTGCTTCTAGTATTTAATGATCACAATCAACCAGAAGTTAACTATCCATGTGAATGTCTCCACTTTTTTTGTGGGTTAAAACCTTTCATCCTCTACTTCCCAAATCCCTCACAGAATTGAAGTCACCCTGCTGCACTCTGCCTTGTGTTTGTGGTGTTGAACTCTAGGCTTTCCTACCAGCTGGTTTACCCTTAAAATCTCTGCCAGCAAGAAAAAATGGTGACAGACTTGAAAGGGGGTATGGAGGAGAAGGAGAAGGAGAAGAAGGAAAATAATGATAAGGAGGAAGAAGGCAGTCTACATTATTCCAGCTGCAGAAAATCAGACTAGAACTCAAGTCTGGAATATCTTTCTGTCTCTGCAAATTGCAAGCAGAAGCAACAGCTCTGCAGGGAGCCTCCTCTAGTCATAGGACCAGGCATGTCCACCCCACTGCTATGCATAATTATATAATCTGTACAAAATATCTACCTGCAGTCATAAAGAAAGTGTCTCAGATTGGATGGAGGTTATTCCATACACACACAGATGTACACACATACACACACATGTAAGAGCTCAGGCTATTGTTCCTCATTAATTAATGTGATTCTCAATATTGCTGTCTTGTCCTCATTAATAAGTAAATGATTTGATCAAGAGAATATTCTTCAAGATGGAAAATTATAGGCTTCAGAAAAATAAATGACCTTAAAATTCAATATACCTATTTATGGAAATTTCCTTTTCTATTCATTGCTTGAGTGCTAATGAAATGCAACAGTGAAGATTTTTATTTATTTATGTTCCTAATATCCCACACCCTTGAAAGTATTTCAAAATATTCAAATATGACAGGCACATTAATTAAAATGGCAAAGTACATTTCCTGCATGCTAATGTTTTAAAAGGACTTCACATCAGGCAATGCATGCTATTAGCTTTGTAAGGGAAAGGATGAGAATTAAATTATTTTAAAAAAGGATTGCTTGATCAAAGAGGGCTATTTAGCTTTCTTGAAAGTTAATTCAATAAGGGAATATAAAGTCTAGAGATGAGTAGATTTAAATTAAAAAATGCCTTTTGTTAAAAATATATATATATGGCCCTCCCTGGTGGCACAGCGGGTTAAAGCACAGCACTGAGAAGCTAAAGCCACTTCCACATGAGTTCGATTCCCGCCTGCCCAGAGGTGACCACATGGCGCGGCAGACCTCTCCTGACCTGCCTGCTGCTCCCCTCAGCAGTGTACTTCGTCGATCTGCCTGTTCTGCTCCCCACTCTCTCTGATGAAGCCTCTCGCTCCTGAGCCTCTGGCCTGTACCCCAGTTCTGTATGCACAAATAAATAAAATCTTTAAAAATATATATATGTATGTGTGTGTGTGTGTGTGTGTGTATGTGTAGATATATACACACACATGGCTTTATTATGACTTCTTTCTCTATGCCATGAATGCTGACATTCAGATAAGTCTTGAAGCCTAATTTTCTGTAGTTTAGCATCTCCCTCATTGGACAGGACCTCCACATACCTGTCAATGGCAGAATGAAATAGAGCAACATAGAAAATCAGCAATATAGAGTCTAAATGGACACACTAGTAGATTTTGCAATAATCAGAAAAGGATTAGAGAAGCATGGGTAAAACAACAGGCCTACCGCATGGGAGGAGAAGGAAGAGGAGTCAAAGAGGAGAAAATAGAGCACCAGGGATTATGGTGAGTCATGGGTGTAATAGTGGTGAACAATGGAGGCTATATCTGAAGAAAACAGTCCAATGTTGTGCAAAAATGAGCAATAATGTAAGAAAATAAACTGATGTTTAAAAGTTCTAAATAACAGGCTTAGTGGGAAACATTTCTGTCACTACTAAGGTAGGCAGGAGTGTTCTTTCACATTTTATTTTTTTTAACATATAATAAACACATCTGTTGACAGTTTTGTAATCTGACCATGGATATTTTATATTATCTGTCTACTTCACAACTCTCATTCCCTAATGATGTGCATGAGTTGTTTGTTGACATGCAGGGCTTTAATTATGGGGATCATGTTGGGTTAGTGAATGGTAGGAAGGGAAAGAAAAGTGCAATGTGTAGTATGTTTAGTCATTTTAGTTTTCTAAAAATGGAGTGATAAGACTTGTATGAACATATATTCATTTTCTTGTGTTTGTTAAGAGGAATATATGTGAAGGAACATCTATTTATATCAACAAAACAAAAATGTGGAATTAAAAGAACAACACTTACATATTTGCACATTCTTCTTTTTCTAAACAGTCTTTTAAAGACCATTCACTCAACGAGAATAAAAGGAACACCAGCGAAAGAAGTAAGAGAAAAATGTCCTGATCTCAATGCCCTTGGTTCTAGTTCCAGCTTATCCCTCAAGTAACATATTGGAAACATTTCTTAGGATCATATTCCTAATGTGAGGTTTTCTAAGGATTTTCTGCTCAGACTGTGTGTTTCTGTGAACACCCAGATGCTTCAAGTGTTTGGTGTCAGAATAAGGATTCGAATATAGGAAATTTGATGAAACTATCTCATTTTATACTTTCATCAGCAAAGGAGAAGTAATCATCAAATAGGAGAAATTAAACTGCAACCAGGTTACCATCAATGAACAGAGAAATAGCGACTTGACTAGACCCACTTCCTTGACCTCAATATTTTTAGTTACTACCTTTGCATTCAATGTAGGAGAAGAAACTGCGAGGTCTAATATTTTATTTAAATCCCAATCAACATAAGGCAAGATGACATTTGGAATTCCCTTGCCTGATATCCTTTCCTTCAGTAAAAACCTCATGAAATTCTGGGAAAATTGTATTTTAGTGGTGACTTATTTCATATTAGATCACAATAACCCTAAATTTAACTTTTTAGATGATTTACACATGTAACCAAATGAAGTGAGAAAATGAAAAAGAGATTGATGGTTTGGAAATTTCTATGTTAAAACCCTACCAGTGAAATATTCTTTCCTGAAAATTCTCTCATTCAACATGAAAGGCAGTCGCTCATGAGAAAGGATTAGCTTCAAATTGCAAGAGCTTTAAGTTTTAATAGGAAATCATCACTACACTTCCAATTAATTTATAAAATATGTTTTTGAAATGGTTTTCATGCTATTTAAATTTTATGATAATTTCATTCCGATAATCTTTCTTTGCTAATTAATGATTGCAATTTCTTTCGGGTGCTTAACAGTTCTTTTTAAAAATCTGGTAAACGTTGGCTGTGCTTCTAGAAATACAACTTGTCAATGATGCAATAGTGGCAAACGCAGACAATGATGACTGTAAGATCATAAAAGTGACAAAAAGTGGCCTAGAAAGTTTTCCCCCTGCTAGTGCAAGAGAGATTTCTAAAGACGCATTATATGTGAACTTACCTCTTTATGATCACCTGGCTATGTTTCAGAAAATGCATCATTAAAAAAAACTGTTCTGGATGATCATTTACAACCTTGTGTCTAGTGAGTCTCCATGTACCATGACAGATTTTATTAAGCTTTAAAAGATTTTCATGTAGATCCACATACAAAGAAGAATATACAGGATTTTGAAAGAAGGGCAGAACATTTCTCTCAGACATACTCAGATTTAGGAAATCAAGGAAGTTAGTAAGGGCCATACATAAAACAAGCAGAAGACCTCAAACCCAGAGAGCGGCTCTGGATTAAGCAAGTCATTCGGGAGTTATGTGACTCCCTTTATCTCTGAGTGCTTTATCCAATCTAATATCTGGGGGTATTATTAGCACTCTGCTGACCTGTCACAAAGATGGACTTGATGATATTCTTAGAATATCTTCAAACTAATTCTTAGAAAATTAATTATATCTGTTTACTTACCTGCTTTCCCAACGAGGCTGAAAATTTCTTGAGGTCAGAGATGTGTGATGTGTCTGATGTTCTTTAAACCTCAAAACATTGCCTGAAACATAGTAGATTCAATAAATAATTAGCTAATGAGTAAATACTTTTACTAAATGGACTCTAGATAGCAGGTTGTTGAAATTTTATTATATGCATTATTGTATTTATAGAATATCATATGATGCCCAAAATAAAAACTACCAATCCTGAGAATTGGATGCTAGGTTATCAGCCAGGATAGGCCACAAGGTGGATGGAACCAGAGGAAATGATGCTAAGTAAACATTTCTTAGGTCAGAAGAGAGACAAATAGCAAATGATTGATGATTTCACTGCAGAAATGATGCTAACAAAGTCACAGCATGGTAGGTGGGAAGTAACAAACTGAAGGGCGGGTGCAACAAACTGAGGTTCACTGAGAGGCACAATAGGTATTCTAATTGGCGGGTGTGGTGTGGTGAAATGTGAATCTATATCCCTAAAACACACACAGTGTTGTAAACCAGCTGAAGCTTAACAACAAATTACAATGTAAAACAAAAATTAAAGAAATTAGAGGACCCAAGGTGAGGACACACAAAATGGCAGTTTGGTGACAGAAAGAATCTCTTAGAAGTTTTGTTTTGTTTTGTTTTATTTTGTTTTAAGATTTATTTATTTATTCATACAGAACTGGGGTATAGGCCAGAGATGCGGAGGGTGAGAGGATTCACCAGGGACAGAACAGGCCAACTGATGAAGTACACTGCTGAGGGGAGCAGCGGGCAGGTCAGGAGAAGTCTGCCACGCCATGTGGATTTCCTCCAGAGCAGGTGGGTATCAAACTCATGTGGAAGTGGCTTAAGCTTCTTAGTGCAGTGCTTCAACCCACTGCACCACCAGGGATGGCCCTCTTAAAAGTTTAAAAGTATTTCTATTCAAATGTTAAAGAAGTTTTGCAGATGTTTAATATTACAATTTACACTTGTGCCCTCTCTCTGCATTTCAAATACATACACATCCAATTAATTGCAGGAAAAGTGGTTGTTCCTATAGGTTGGTGTATCCTCAGAATCTTAGATATTTTCAGCATTTACCACACTCTATACATCAAGTAAATTTATAAATCCTTTCATCTGAGTTAACAACATATTTTTTTAAGATTTATTTATGCATACAAGAACTGGGGTACAGACCAAAGGTGTGAGGGGGGTAAAAGGATTCACCAGATACAGAGAGGGGAGCAGAATAGGCAGATTGATGGAAATACACTGCTGAGAGGGGCAGTGGGTGAGTGAGGAAAGGTCTGCTATGACATGTGTGTTACTTCATGCTGCAGTGGCCGTGATAGCTTCAAAGTGCCACACTTTAAACCATTGTGCAGCCAGGGAAAGCCCAATGGGCAATAAGCTTTAAATTGTTTTTTTAGAGACTTATTTTATTTATTTATACATACAAAACTGGGGTATAGGCCAGAAGTGCTGGAGGTGAGAGCATTTACCAGAGACTAAATGGGAAACAGAACAGGCCAACTGAAATGCACTGCTGAGGGAACAAAGGTCAAGACAGGCGAGGGTTACTGTACCATGTGGATTAGCTCCCTGGACAGGAGTCAAACTCATGCCACAATGGTTGGCGACAACTTGATAGCACTGAGAATTTAATCTTTGTGCCACCAGGGTTTAAACTTTAAAATAAGTCTACAAATAGGGCCCTCCCTGGTGGCGCAACAGGTTAAAGCACAGCACTAAGAAGCTAAAGCCACTTCAGCATGAGTTTGATCCCTGCCCCAGAGTTGACCCGCAGGTGCAGCAGACCTCTCCTGACCCACCCGCTGCTCCCCTCAGCTGTGTACTTCATCAGTCAGCCTGCTCTGCTCCCCACTCTGTCTCTGGTGAATCCTCTTACCGCCCCTGCCCCTCTGTCCTGTACCCCAGTTCTGTATGCATAAATAAATCTTAAAAAAATAAGTTTGCAAATAAACTGCATATTGGATATAGTTACTAATGATG
The DNA here is from genome assembly GCF_000260355.1 of Condylura cristata. NCBI lineage: Eukaryota > Metazoa > Chordata > Mammalia > Eulipotyphla > Talpidae > Condylura > Condylura cristata. The sequence goes on along the minus strand of NW_004567126.1, from coordinate 3,620,528 downwards.
CAAAAAGTGCAAAGAGGCAGAACTGGTGCTTTTCTTCATCTCAAAATGAGGTGTTAGTCAATTATATTATGAAATTTTTTAAAACAATAAATATCTAGTCACTAATCAGTGTATAAGAGAAGTCAAGCATAAGGGTTTCTAAAGTAGCTGGGGCACAATAAGAAATATAAATTTATACTAACTAGTATAATTTAAGAGCCATTATTTGAGAAATATTAATTTTAAAATATTAATCACATGTTTTTACTTATATCTGCATGGATTTACAGATAGTGGGTTAATTATATATTTATAATATATACATTTACAACAGTGCTACTAAATGATTTAAAGATAAATACATAGAAAGTGTGTTTAAAGTTTTCTGATGGAGTTAAAGGTTTTTATAACTCTGAGGAAACAATGACAGTTATAGTTAAAATATATTGGCTGTGAATTTTATGATACTAATAATTTCCATCATTATTTTAATCCTCATGAATCTTTGTGAGTATTAACACTTTACATTTAGAATATGCAAAATTCTATATATTGCATTCACATTTTTACTGTTTAGATAAGCTATGATATATAATAATGAAATTAACACTCACAAATCAACAACCTCAGAATAAACATAATACCTATATCCCAAAAGACACTTTTGTGTCACCTCACTCCAGAGGTGATTGGTGTCATGATTGCCAAGAACCAAGCCATCTTTAAAAGGCACAGTGGGGTTTTCCCTGGTGGCGCAGTGGGTTAAAGCACAGCCCTAAGCTAAAAAGCCACTTTGGGATGAGTTCAATCCCCGCCCCAGAGCTGACCCACATAGCGAGGTAGACTTCTCTTGATCCACCTGCTGCTCCCCTCCGCCCAGCCGTGTACTTTGTCAGTCTGTCTGTTCTGCTCCCCACTCTGTCTCTGGTGAATCCTCTTACCAGCACTGCACTTCTGGCCTATACCCCAGCTCTGTACACATAAATACATAACTCAAGCCTATGTGTGTAGCCTATAATCTGTATTTAGTTTTATGTGTTCCTCATTTATGTGCAAGACTGTATGTGTGATTTTATGTATGATCAGGAACCTCTTCCTTTTCTTGCTCTATTTCCATTTTTTTCTATTACATTAAGTGCTGCCATGAACATTTGCTTATTTTTCAGTGCATAAAGATGGCACTCTTTCATCTAAACCAGTTTGGATAGTAAATATGGTATTGGCATTTAATACATACATTGTATTCAATAGGCAATAGAGAAAGATTATGCAAAATTAAGTAAAAATGCTTTTTCACTCTAAAAACCAAATGTGATTATTGTATCTTATTAAAACATAGGCTTGTTAAGACAAATTAATAAAAAAATGCAGAAATCTTAAATCTTTCCTTTCTTCCACATTTGCATTCTGTAGGAAATTTTTTTTTTTTTTTTTTTTTTTGCACTGAAAGCTACAACCTTTCTGGATTCTACTTGTTGATTATGCATAAGAATTCTATCATCCTTTGACTCTCACCACACATCTTTTGCACCCATGTTGTATTTGACTATGAATCACAGACATTTCATCCTATTTGCCTTGACATTTACTCCTTCTAACTATTGGTTTCCTATGTGTAAATCTTTACCAGACCATTAATTTTCAGTGGAAGCAGTGCAAATATTTGACAGAGGAGAACTAGGGTAGGAAATTAAATAATTGAACATTTTCTCCATAGAAAATTTCTAGAAGTATGAATATTAGCTCTGAACATGGCTATGAATTATTCCTCTGCATAGCTAATATTGATATTGGATTGCTCATTGGATAAGAACTGTATAAATTCCATACTAAGTCAACTCATACTCCTATCACATTAAAAAAAATCATAAAGATGATTTCCTAAATATTCAAATTTATGCAAACTAAACACTAGATGCAAATTAGTTGATATCTAATTGATTTAAAAAAAAACCATTTTTCAAAAGTTTGGGAAATGATAGAGGTCAGATACATTTTCCTGGCCTGCTTGAAAAATGCAAGTAACAGAACCATAACTACCATAATCTTTATGCTAAAGGTGTTTATTAAAAGCAAAACAAATTGAAGAATTTGGATGTGGAATACAATATCATTAGGACATCTGAATTCAAATCCTAGGTTTACCATTTATGAAAATAAGTCAACTTTCCCCTTGAGGCGCTCAAAGCAACATATGATCTTTGTGACACCTTCCAACATTCAAATTCTGCTAACTAAATAAATGAGGCTCGTATTCCTGAACTCAGCTGATCAAGTTACAATCCAAGACTATGTGTTGCAACATATTTCTCAAATAAGCTGTGTTTTCAGTAAACAAGATCATAGCTGTGAAATTTATCTGGAAATTTGTGAATCCAACACTTATCTTGTAGGACTTATCCTAGAGTAGATTAGTCATCCTCACTAGCAGAAATGGTAATTGGGCTGGCACTCACACTTCCATGAGGAAAGTCTTCCTGCCCTGACATCACTGAGCAAAGTAATTAGGAAACCTCTCAATTTGCACAGAGCCCACAATTATGTATATGAAGAACTAGAAAATGAAAAGTTGGTTTTTTTTTAATTAAACTTGGCATTTATGATCTCACAGGTGTTCCTTTTCATTTCTTATAAAGTACCTTCTCTTTGGTATCAGGAGACTAGAGGTCTATAATTTAATTCCAGAAGGAGGATTTTACTTTACTACAAAGAGAGAAATTACTAGCTTAATCTGAATAAAAACTCCCCCTAAATCACAGCTCAAAGACTCAATTAAAACATTTGGGAAAGGAAACCAATTCAGTTAAAGTTAGTTGCACATATTTAATAAAAGAGAAGATAAATCATCAACAGACAACAGTAAAAAATAGAAAAACTGTGAAATTGTAAATATAGTGCAGGAGCTCATAGATTTTGTAAGTTTTGCAATAGTTTTAAAGAGGCTGGCAAGCAAATGTATGCTTTTCGCTAGTACCTAAGCTGGTCAGCAGAAAGAGGAGTCTGGCCAGGTCTAGACATACAAACAAGAGACCTCACGTCAACAGGAAACTGAGGGCAACCAGAAACACGGTTATGAAGACAAGTCCCTGACTTCCCTTCTCTCTTCCCTGTTATTAAAGGAACTATTAGCTATTAAAGAAAACATTTAAAGACAGGTGGACAAGTCACTCAGGCCTGCTGGATGTCAACCATGTATGCAGGAGGTATACAGGTTATTAAACTTCTATATGGATTTTTTTTCCTTATAAAAGAAAGTTTATATGAATTTTCAAGGAAATTAACTCCTTTGGGCTGGGAGAAGTAAACCTAATGAACTGTGTGAACAACTTGCAAGGAATGTGCCAAATTGATGTTCCTACAATGTGATTCAATGAGGAAGTTAAGAAAAGGGTCTAAGGGCTGCCCTGGTAGCCCAGGGGTTAGAGTCTCAGTGATATCAAACTATTGCCAGCCACTGTTGCATGAGTCCAAACTTCAGCCAGGGGGGTGACCCATATGGCACCGCAGACCTCTCCTGTCTCATCCACTGCTCCCCTAAGCAGTGTATTTCGGTAGCTCTGCCCTGTCCTGTCCCAACTGTGTCTCTGATAAATCCTTTCACTCCTCCCCTACAGAAAGATTAGGACAGGAGTAGAAGACCAAAAGGGACTATGTTGATGGTGCTCAGGTAAACTGGTAGTGGGAATGTCATGAGGAAATCATACATTGTACAAAAATGAAGGATGGTGCAATTACCATATTTTTTAAATTTTAAAATATTGAAGAAATGCATTTAGGCAGTTAGAAACAGGGTACCCCAAGACCAAGCTCATTTATCAATCAGTGGGAAACAGGAGGATGTCTCTCCACCCAAGCCAGGTGCCCTAAGGTCCCAGTCTCATTGAGAAACAGTCAGTTGGAGCCCATAGGGTGTCCACCCTCCAACCCAGCAACAAGTAGAATGTCCAGAACACTGATACAATAACACAATGCTAAAGCAACAGACCAAATCTAGTTTAGGGAAGGTAAGCCAGGTAATAAAGGCAAAGTCAGCAGGCCTCAGTAGCCTAGGAGACCCCAAAGGCCCAGCAATCAGCAAGAGACACAATGCACAACAACCAAACCCCCACTCCTCACCCACTATAGCCATATAAGCACCTGTTTCTCACCCCCTCAGGGGCTTCTTGATTGGGACCCTGCTCTACTCGGAGAGCTTGCCTCTCTGTCTTCTTATCTGTCAATAAATCTCTCACTTTTCTGTAATTTTGAGCTTGATGTTGAATTCTTACCTCGACAAAGATAAAAACCAAGAAAGAGCCTTCCTGGGGTCCTCATACCTGGGTCCTCAAACTCTGGGCCTGCTCCCCAAAACTCCTGATTCAAAATTATGCAGGATACAATAATCATATAAAATAATTATAAAATGGTTAAGTGAAAGATTTATGTATTCCTACATTTATTGCAACTTCTATTAACAATAGTCAAGTGATGGAAATAACTATATGAATTAACTGTCCTTGGGGGACAGAAGAATAGAGTAGAAAATTGTGTATACATATATTATATGCACAGTGGAATACTACTCAGTTATAAAAAAATAGACATGTGCTCTTACCATTCACATCATCAGTGGAACTGGAAGGAGTTGTGTTTAGTGAAATAAGTCAGAAGGAGAAAGGCAAATACCAGATAGTTTCACTTGTATATAAAATACAGAGAAACAAAACATAGGGTTCAACAAAACCAGACCAATAACAAACCCTAGAAATCTGACTGTGGCACTGAGGCTACCAGGCTTGGGGGGAGCATGGAGAGAGGAGGGAGCATAATGGACTGTGGTGGAGGGCTGAGGGTGCCTTGGTGGCAGGTATGGCATGGTGACATCTATCTGAAGAGCTCTGATCTATGCCTTTGAATCACAAATATTGTATTACCACAATTAAAATAATGGGTAGGGAAACAATACACATTGAATGAGTATTTCTAGGCCAATGGCTATTGTCTGTTAAGTGGCAAATCAACTATATACTGAATTAACTACATGCAAATACAGAAAGACAAAGAAAAATAAAGAAGCACACAGCAATGATTAGCAGTAGTTATTCTACAGTAATAGATTATTTTCTACTTTTTCACTCTATTTTCCAAATTAACTTTCTATAGCAAGAGATTGCAAAGAAAAATATACATTTTATATGAAAATATAAGGCCAACTTCCCAAATATGGAAGTGAATATAAGACCTGAAATAATGATTAAAAATAAACTTTGGGCCTCCCAAGTGGTTAGGGGTTAAGTCTCAGAGCTATCACCCCTATTGCCTGAGTTCAATCCCCAGTCAGGGAATTAACCCACCTATGGCACAGAACACCTCTCCTGTTTTGCCTGCTTCTCCCCTTAGCAGTGTGTTTCAGTAGACTCACATATTCTGCTCCCTACTTTCTCTCTAGTGAATCCTCTCATCCCACACCACTCTCACACCTCTGGCATATACCCCAGTTCTTCAAATAAATTTTCAAAAAAATTATTTGAAATAAATTTTCAAAAAAATAAAATAAATTTTCAAAAAAATTCAGAAATATAAGATCATAAAGAATGACACTTAGGAGTTTTCTTCAGACTCTGACTATCTCACAAATTCTGATATTATTGTAAAAATTTTGAATCTAGAAAACATTCATGATAATGATGATTTACCAAAGATACTCTATGTGTTAGTCACTGTCTCCAATAACTGGCATTATTACTATCACTTAATTTTATTCATAGTAGAAGGTACAGAGTGGCACCCTGCTTTAAAGAGGTCACTTCAGGACCTCTCAGAGGTACAACAGATTAAAGCACAGCACTATGAAGCGATCCCCAGCCAGTGAGGTGACCCACATGGCATGGCAGATCTCTGCTGACCCACTGGATGCTCCCCTCAGCAGTGTATTTCAGTACATCTTCCTGTTCTGCTCCCACTCTGTCTCTGGTGACTCCTCTCACCCTCACCCCTGGCATCTCTGTCCTGTACCCCAGTTCTGTATGTATAAATAAATAAATCTTTAAAAAACTAAAAATAAATAAATAGTCACTTTAGAAGGTTAAGGAATCTATACATGGTCGCTCAGCTAATAGACTGTGGTGTAAACATTTAAGCTTATTTAAACTTAAATAATTAAAACATTGTCCATTTTTTTAAGGAGATAGTGACATTTTACTTAATCTAAGCTATCTTGTCTATGGAAAGACTTACTCAAAGTATTAACAATTTATTAATTATGACCAAAGCACTCACAGAAGGTCCAATTATGATTTTCTTCTACAATTCAAAAAAAAAAATGTAAGTAGATAATTAGAGGCCCCAAGCAGTTTTATTCTGGATTCTAAGCTATGTACTTCAAGTTTCTTAGGGGTAGTTAACTTCAAAGACTTTCAGAGCAATTCACTGTGGTCTAATAAAATCTTTTGGTATTCAGAAAGTCCTTTGCAGCATGCCTTTGAAGCTAGATTCTATTTTTTTAATGCTTTAACAATAAAAAAATGATATTTTCTTTTTAATTTTGTTTTATTTCAGTACACTGAGTTTTTGAAGTCCTATTTTGCCAGTGCATTTTTCTGAGACATTTGATTTTTATTCATATAAAGTTATTCTTTGGGAAATGTTGTAAAGTCACTATGAGACATAACTAAAAAGTCAGCCAACAATTTATTTCTCAAACTCAGTAGCTGGAAGAATCTATCACTCACATATGACATGACCAAAGTTACAGAATTTGAATGTTTTGCTATTCAGAAGGACCAACAACAATATTTTCGCAACTCTTAGGAGCACGAGTTTCAGAGTTAGACAGACCTGCATCCAAATCTCAATTTTCAGGTTTATAAACCAGGTGATCAGGCATCATCCTTATTTATATACATGGGGCAATGTCATTGCCTCACTTATTATTTTAAACATTAATTGAGTTAATATATAAAAGTAATCAGGTAACTTCCTAAAACCTTGCACCAATGAAGAGTCATTCTCTTTGATATTATTTTTGTGGACAGACTGATACTTTATGGCATTAAATGTAAGTTTACAGATAAAATAGTTATATACTTCCCTACTTTAATACCTTTTTCCCATATTTCATCAGTGATGGCAGCTTCAGAGTGTGGCAGCTTTGGGCTGGAAGGTCACTCACATTTGAAACAGTGAGTGTTTTTTGATTCCCAAGGAAATGATCTTCCCAGGTGACAGGGTACCCTGCTCCTTTGAGCACAAAGTTCCCTCCCATCTCCCAAGTATTTAAAAATTGTTGGCAGAATAAGCCTCAGTGTCTGCAAATACCTGAGTATCTATCCAAAGAACTGCGAGAGGGGAAGCACGGAATACACACGGTGACAGTGCAGAAGGAGAAAGACAACCCACAAAAGGGAAAGCTGACTATATACTAAAGCACAAGTCAGGAAGATAAAAAACCTTGCACAAATGGAGTTGTAAGAAAGCCACAATACTCCTTGGATCCAAGAGAGATTATACAATTAATTAAGTTATACATGGGAACTAGAACTTTCAGAGTAAAAGTGTGCCAGTGTGCTTATAAGGATTGAGGCAAGGCCCACCCTAGTGCCACAACGGGTTAGGACACAGCACTGCAGGCTAGCGGCAGCTGCTTCAGTACAGGTTCAATCCCCAGGCCAGAGGTGACACACACAGTGCAGCAACCTCCCCTGACCCACCCGCTGCTCCCTTCAGCAGTATACTGTGTTGACCTACCTGTTTTGCTCCCCAATCTGTCTCTGGTGAATTCTCTCACTGCCCTTGCACCCCAGTTCCATATGCATAAATACATAAATCTTAAAAAAGAAAAAAATGTGGCCCTCCCTGGTGCCGCAGCGGGTTAAAGCACTGCACTGAGAAACTAAAGCCACTTCCTTATGAGTTCGATTCCCGCCTGCCCCGGAGGTGACCACATGGCGTGGCAGACCTCTCCTGACCCGCCCGCTGCTCCCCTCAGCAGTGTACTTGTCGATCTGCCTGTTCTGCTCCCCGCTCTGTGTGTGGTGAATCCTCTCACCCTCCGCATCTCTGGCCTGTACCCCAGTTCTGCATGAATAAATAAATAAATCTTTAAAAAAAAAAAGAAAAAAATGAAGTGTGAGCAGATGATAGCAATAACATAGCTAAAAAAGCCAATAACTATAGGTATGCATATATGTATAGATGCATTATATATGGGTGTATATATAATCTAGTATGCCTCCTTAGTTACCATCTATCATAATTTCTAGCTGTCAAATGAAGAAAACAGCTTTGTTAAAGTGACAGCTACTGTTTCCTTCCAGGAGAAAAGAGTGAGAAAGAATATTTAAATTTTATCTCATAAGCACCAGATCATCATCCTCACACTAGAAAAAAATAATAAGAAGTAGATATCTGTTGTATGAAAGGCCTTTAAACATTCCAACGAGGAAGAAAAAGACAAGAATTCACTGTACAAAGCCCAAGATAAGCCAGAGTGGCCCAGTGAATTCAGGGACACCTGATCTTATCAGTGAATTCAAAGTATAGCAGCTTTGCTAGGGCTGGAATATCACCTACATTTGAAAATATGTTTTTAATCCCAGGAAAATGATCTAATTATCAACTCTCAGATGGAGGTGGTTCTCAACTGATCAGACCTAACAACTTTTTCTGTCATTTTTTTCATTTTTTTCCTATGATGAAAAAACTCAGTAGATAACTACCCCACTAATTTTTAACACAGTTTGTTATATTGATAACATAATTTTATGACATTGTGGTGACATAAATAAGTCATTTAGAATAAAATCATATGCATTATATTGTGTAAATTAATCAGGCATGACTGTCATAGATAAAATTATAGCTCCTTGCACCTCCCTGTGGAAACAGAGATGCAAACCCTCCAAACACAAAATAGAAAGGGGCTACACTAACAAATGCCACAAATGCCTTTTCTACCCATGAGCACCTTTTATTATTTATTTTATTTATTCATGCATACAGGAGTTGGGGTGTAGGCCAGCAGTGAGAGGGGTGAGAGGATTCATCAGAGATAGGTGTCCCCTTCGTCAGAAAGGGAAAAGGTGGACTGACCGAAATACACTGCTGAGGGGAGCAGCATGAAAGATGGAGAGGTCTGCTGTGCCATATGTGGGTCAGCTCACTGGCTGGGGATCGAACTTATACTGCAGTGGCTGCTGATAGCTCCATAGTGCTGTGCTTAACCCCTTGTGCCACCAGGGAAGCCCCCATGAGCAACTCTTGGCAAATCTCTAAACTCTTTAAAAATGTATGTCTCCTTTCCATTTGTACAGTAATTGAATCCTTGAAAATTTAGTGTATATCAAAATTTCAAAGGAAGGAAAAAAGACATTACGCACATACATGTAAAGTGGCAGTCAGGTTAGGTTCACATAATAATGAGGACTTTTCATTTTCATGTATATCTGAATTTAAAAATTCGTCAGGTCTCATGGAAGTTCTTTGTGTTATGTAAATGTCCCCAAAAAGTGCAGGAAGTCTGTCTTCTTTGCCAAAACCTCTCTGTCCTCCAGCATGATTACCAAAAGTTAGATGTCCCCTTTTATCATTGTGAAAACCCAAAAGTCACCCACTAGTCTACCGATCACCACAGTCAAAATTGTCACTTGCTATTTCATAAATAAATTCATATAGCTTTTAGGCAATTTGATTATCACAAGTGCCTATTCTAGCCATGAACAATTCTTGGCAAAATCCCAATCCCTCAAAAAATGCATCCTGAAGGACTAGTAGATTAGCCTAGCAGCTCACTGATCTCTAATAAAGAACATAGACTTCAGAGCTTGACAGTTCTGAATTCAAATGCCAGCTCTGTTGTTCACTATCTTATCATTTTAAGCCAGTTGTTTTGCTTCTGAGAACCTTAATGTACTCATTAAGAAAAGAGAATAATACAACAATTTCACTGAATTTTTGTGATAAATAATATATACATAGCAACTGGCACAATACCTTCTGTATCATGATGTCAACACTATGCTTATCGTTATTATTTGACATATATTAATGTTCACAATAAGTTACAATTAAATCATGAAAACATTGTTAGTTAGCATACAGGTGGCAAGCTAGTTAGTAGCCTAAGATGTTTGCTGGGTTGGGCAGGCCAGATGGTCCAGCATGAAGAGAGGCACTTGAGACATAGTAATGGCATAATTTAGGTTAAGAATAAATCAACTTTGCCTATATCCCATAATTTTTAAAACCCAGATATAGCCAACATAATTTCTGATAGCTATTTCCCCTTCTCCTCAAGAAGAAAAATTAGATTTGTGATATGGCTGCTATTTTAGCATTTTCATGATTTCTCTTAAATTCAAACAATTTGAAGGGGATTGCAGCACATTTTGAAGTAGAAAGTTATTTCCAGAAACAGCAGGAGTGAATGTGTAAATCTATGAACTGTGGACATGCTTATAAACACTGGGGAATATCTAATAATAATTTAAATTGTTAAAGCTTTCAAAATAATCTAGTAAAATGTGCTATCAGATTTGTGTTTTGTTTTATAATTGGCTTTAAGATGAATACCACAAGCTTTATTTTATTTTTTTTCATCCCAATGAAGATTAGCATCTTTTCCATTCCAGTGGAAATTTTCATTAATGTTTTTTACTTTAGGTCTCCGTAGTAAAATAATCAATACAACAGTGAGAATTTATTTCAGATATGAAAATAGGCGCTACACTAGGGAAAATGAAAAAAAATTACTGAAATATTACTATCTGACTAGGTCCAAACAAACTGCTTACAATGCCTTTCAAGAAAACAAGCAGCATGTGTGTTAGCTGCAAGTCTGGAGGTTGTGAAATGCATGACCTTGCACACAAAGCCCAAAGAGAGGCCTCAGAAAGGAGCGGCCCAATCCAGGTGAGCATATGGCAGCTTTTCTAAGCAAGGTAAGATTCTGCTTCTTGCTGTGTGCAGCTGCAAGACAAGTAGATCATCATACCTGCCACCAGGGCCATGGAAGTGTGGAGGCTGAGGCTGAGACAGCCACATATTCTTTCTCCATGGGTTCAACAATATATTACATTCTCCGGATTTTTTTTTTTCCAGGAAAAAGACTGGCAATTCATTTTTATTGGAGGGATCCCTGCACCATGCCCGCCTTAAGCAACACAAGCCCAGCCTGAGCTCAATGGTTCAGATGTTCATCTCCAGCTGCGAGGCATATTCTATGACCTGGTTGGCCAGCTCCATGGAGGGGTTGGTGGTGTCTTCCAGCATCTGCTGCTGGCTGGCGAAGCTGTAATAGTTTTTGTGACCAGATCCCAACCTTGCTTCTTGGCATAGTCTGTCATTTTTTGGGCTGTGTTGAAGAAGGGTTTATGAGTGGCTTTGGTGAAGAGGATTTTCTCATAAGCCTTCTCGATGTACACAGCAATCTCATCCCTGACAGTGTCAAGCAAGATGTCAATGAAGAAGGTACAGCACTTGGCAGGGATGTTGCCTCTGGCCAGGAGCACCTTGTTGCAGCTGTCCTCCATCAGGTATTACTCCAGAGTCACAGGATGTTTGATATACACATTGGTCTGGATGTCCTTGGCAGGCAGCTGCTTCTGCCCTGTGTGGAACTCAGCCACCCAGTTCTGGTACAGCAGGAAGTTGAGGCCCAAGAGCTGGTGCATGTAAGCTGATCCAGGTAGCTGTTCCTTGTAATCAGAATAGTAGCATTGGAATTGGGGCAGATAATACTCAAAAGAAGGGATGTCCTTGGAGTAGTACGCTCCACTAGGTCCAAATTTCTAGTATGTAACATGTCAGAATGAGCTGCTGTTTAGCCAATTTGGTCCCTGTGGTTTGCAGGAAGTTGTGTGAACCATTTCTGGCTGTGGGCACAGTGAGCAGAAAATACATCCCAAACCTGAGGTGCAAGAAGGACCTTCTGATTGCCCAGGTGGAGCTCATGGATTAGCTGGCGGTCATACCCTCTCAGTGGCCTCCTCCAAAATCTAACATAATGTCCATAGCGATAAGAGGTAATGTAATATTAAAATATTTGGAAGAATGAAGCAAATTAGGGTGACTAGCATCCCAATACAGGCATACCTCGTTTCATTGAGCTCTACTTTACTGTGCATTGAAAGTATTGTGCTTTCAAAAGTCAGAGGCCTTCCTAGACACAAACAACCAATCAGAAGAAACTGAAATAAAAAAGAAAATCTCCTTTTCAATTAAACAAAAAGAATCAAATAGCTGGGGATCAACCTAACAAAAGAGATAAAAGACCTATAAAAAGAAAACTACCAAGCATTGTGAAAAGAAACACAAGACACCAAGAAATGGAAAGACAGCTCCCGCTCATGGATCAGAAGAATTAATATCATCAAAATGGCCATCCTGCCAAAAGCGATATACAGATTTAACACCATCCCAATAAAAGTCTCAATGACCTCAATGACATCCTTCAAAGAAATAGAACAAATATTGATGAGATTCATATGAAACCACAAAAGACTTCAAATAGCAAAACTCTCATGACTAAAAATAAAGAGAACAGAGGTATCATAATCCCAAACTTCAAGCTATACTACAAAGCCATAATAATAAAAATTGCATGGTATTGGAACAAGAACAGACACACAGACAAGTGGATTCAAATAGAAAACCCAGATATAAACCCACACGTTTATGAACAGCTAATCTCTGACAAAGGAGCAAAAAAGATATGATGGAACAAAGAAAGTTTGTTCAACAATGGTGCTGGGAAAACTGGGAAGTTACATGCAAAAAAATGAAACTAGATCACTACCTCACACCATGCACAAAAATCAACTCAAAGTGGATAAAAGACCTAGGCATAAGAATGGAGACCATAAAATACCTGGAAGCAAAGATGGGTGAAACACTATACAACATACACTTCAGAAACATCTTTGAAGATACAGTACCCAACACACTGGTAGTGAAAGAAAGGATACAAAGATAGGACTATATCAAGTTAAAAAGCTTCTGTACGGCAACCCACTGATTAGGGAAATTTTTTCTCATACAAAATTAGTGATAAAGGATTGATCACAAAAATATACAAATAACTGATGAAACTCAACAAAAATAAATAACCTCATCAAAAAAATTGGCAGAAGACCTAAAAAGACACTTTTCCAGATCATTCTTAGTGAAATAAGCCAGAAGGAAAAGAAAAAGTACCAGATAGTTTCACTCATAGCAGGAGTATAACGGAGCAGGCGAGAAAATAATAATAATAACAATGAACAGCTATATACCAGAGACATTTTATGGGGATGGAGTGGGGAATGAGATCAAATATGGGGGGGGGATATGCACTGGACTATGGTGATGGCACAGGGTGAGTTGGTGTTGGGAAACCCATGGGGATTACAACAACTGAGATGAAAAAATGCACAAACTGATGTAAAAATAAACTTATATTATTTATAAAAGACACTTCTCCATATTGGATATGCAGAAGGCCAACAAAATTAAGGTGTGAAGACTGTTATTTTTGACATAATACTAGTACACATTTAATAGACTGCAGTATAGTGTAAAAAATACTTTTATACATATGAGAAAACCAAAACTTGTTTTGGGAACTGAACCCACAATAGCTCTGATATGTGCCTGTTATTTTTAACACGTAAAATAAAAAAGCAATCTAAGATGGATGAATGTCAGTTAAATTAGTTAAATGGAAAGTGTCCCAAACTATCCTTATTTGAGGCACTACAGTCACCAAGTACACTCAGAGGTCTGAAGGGTAGTATATGGAGCTTAGAGATGATAAAGTTAATCTCTGTAGTGAGGAGTGGCAAAATTGAAGCCTCAACAGAAACACCTGCTGGCCGGCACTTGTGAGAATCAATCACCTGTTCATAAAACCTAATATAGACCAATGACTATCCCCCATTTCAGCTTCAGCAGGTTTAAATGACCCTGAAAAACAAAACCAGCTCCCCTTCTATGGAAGCCCCTGACCTCCTATTCAGTCATATCCTATTTCCACATGGCTTTGTCTAACATTTTGGAAAAATCAGTTTTTCCCAAAATCGTTCTGGAAGAACACTCCTCTGCTAGTTAATCCATGAACTGTCCTTCCTAAATGAAGGTCATTAAGCTTATTACCAAACTGTTTTAATTTCATCATTTGGCAGAAGACAAGATGGAAGGTTTCTGGAGACTCATAAGAATGATGCAGGATTGAAGAAGGCAGCAGCTCTGACCATCTGGGAGTTATTATTAAACAGAGCACATGTGTTAAACTAATTCCCCATTCATCAAACTATAAAGAGTATTTCTTTTTCTTTCTCTCTTTCTTTTTTTTTTTTTTAATTCACTTTCATCCCACATATCATTTTAAAACCAAAGACCAGGTCTGAAAGTAGTGGTTATTTTGCATCCCACAGCAGTGAATGTAACAACTTGAGTCTTCACTAGATTTCCTTGTATAAATACAAGCTTATTTGTGATCACAGGTGAAGCCCATAGACAAAGGAGTTGTACACTATAAAAGAACCGGGTTCCCCCATTACCATGCTTGTCTCAGTATAAGGCATGCAATAAGATATATGAAGCACTGCAAAGTTTTAAAATCTTAACAAATATAACAGTCTGCTAGACCATTGGAGTCTTTTCTGCACAACCTTTGGAAACAGTAATAAAAATTATGATAGGCACTTAAGGGAGAAAAACAGGCTAGAATAAAGATTCTAAAATAAACTGCTTTTGAACTAGCAATAATATGAAAATTTAAAACACTGAGCAACTGGTAATTTTTTCTTGTTACGTTTTGATGTGTGATTATTCGGGCACTGTTTTCTCCAGGTTTTTCCACATAAATGAATTAATAATGAGATAAATGTCTAATGACCTTCAAGTCTATCTTCAAAAGTACTAATGTAATCCCTAAATTACTTAATTAACATTGCCACAAAATCCTAAAAGGTCTTAGAGTAACATAAATGCATCTTGGTACATATATACTGCATTCTAAAGACTAATCAGGTGGCCTAAAAAAATGGGCAGTTTTATTGTTCATACTTCTGCTCTTGGGAGTGATATGTTTTCGACCACTGAATCTTCGAGCTGTAAAGTGTAATGTTACACAAAAGAAATAAATCTTTTCATTTAGAAGAATGGAATTTCTTTCACACTGTCAACTCAAACACTCAAGACATAAAATGGTACCCTGGTTATTCCTTTGGTTATAGAACTTGAAAACAGGAATCTGCTGTCTGATTTTTTTACTTCTGACTATCTCGGTACAGGAGAACTCAATAAATCTGGGTCTCAGTGCCTTACAGGAAGAAGAAAGGACCTTTAAAAATGGCTTTCTGCAGACTAGACAATCTCTTTTTTTGACACTATCTATTACTTTTCCATGAATTATGGATATGTAGAAAGAATTTCTCAAAATATGAACTACCAATTAATAAATCTACATTTTTGCAAATGCCACTACTACCCCCTTTGGTTTACAATTTCCCCATTTGGCCTAAGGTTTAAATGATGGGACAAAACAACAAATCATGGAGAACTACAATACCATGGACTAATTGGACTATAGTAATAGCAATAGAAAAATTATAGAAATCTTGCTTATTAGGATTTTTTAGGTTAATAGTCTGTAGCCTCAAAATCCCCCCTCTGACAACTGTTAGTTTCAGCAAGATAAAACATGAGCTATAACTTTAAATTCTGCATTTATGTAATTGCCTTTCTGTTTATTAAATTTCAGGTATAATATATGGTCTAGAAACAGTAATTACAGTGTGTTATAACCTCCCCACAGGAATGAAGCAAGGTTGCATTTACAGAACATTTTGTGCAATCTATTTAACTCAGGAATGCATGGCAAGCCACAAAAATCCTGAAAACTGGTCTTACAGTGTGCTTCAGGTCCTACAGGAAATTTTTCCAGCTCACTGGGCTGAGAGCATCTTCGCAAGTTCCTGAGACAGTCATTTAGGGACTGCCGATTGCTTCTGACCATGCTCTGGAAATGCACACTCAAGCAGATATTGGGCCAAACATATGTAAAAGCTTACCAAATACGTGAAATAATGATATGCAAAGAGAAAAAGACCTCTATGCTAAGTCAGCACAGTGCTATGACCTACAATGAACTAGAAGTAAACTAAGGTGAAGCAGCGACTCAATGAAAAAAGCTTTGTCCATATACCTTTACTGCATAGAGAGCAGAACATTCCTGACGCATGATTCATAATGTTGACATACTGTAAAGAATCCTGGATCTAACCTTCTCATGCAATATCAACTTTCAGCCTTTGCTAAAATAAGGATAACTGTGAGCCTATGTCTTTTTTTAACTTTCATTCTGTATATAATCATTATTCACTATGTCAATTGCAATGCATCCTTTCAATGTCTCAACCAGTTATTTACTAACCAAAACCCACTCACCTAAAATATGTTATGCCTGCCTACATGTAAATATAAGTGCACACACACATGCACAGCTTATTTCCACCTCTTGTAAATATTTGATATTTCATAGTTTTCACTTATTCACTTGTATAATTAAGTCATGCTAATATAAAAACTTTAGCCAAGTCTCCCTTTTCTATATGGAAATGAAGTTGTTTCATGCCCTAGGAAAAGCATAAAAAATTCTGAGTTCTATCACCATTTTCATTTCTGAAGGCACCCTACATTGTGTCTTGAAGGATGCTATTTTTATATGAAGTGGTCTATTTTAACATTCTACAAAAGGGTAGTAGAAATAATTCATGCAAAGATTATAGCAAGGACTGAAAGTATATACGAGTGAGAAATCACTTAACCATTGTACTTAGAACATGGTAAATATCCAGTAAATGTTAGAGGTGGGTGGGACTTCACTATTTTTATAAGTATATTTATGCATACAAGAACTGGGGAACAGGCCAGAGATGCGGGGGTTGTGAGGATTCGCAGAGACAGAGTAGGGAGCAGAACAGGCAGAGCTAATGAAACACCCTGAGGGGAACATCAGGAAGGTCAGGAGAGGTCTTCTGTGCCATGTGGGCCACCTCCCTGGCTGGGGATGGAACTTACGCTGCAGTGGCTGCTGATAGGCTGGTAGCTTCATAGTGCTGTGCTTTAACCAGTTGTGCCACCAGGGAGGGCCCAGGACTTTTATTATTTTAAGGAAATTTTGTATTATCTCAATGAATAGGCATGTAATGATTATGCTTATTCTATATCAGGTACCGTACTAGGTACTGTACTAGGTAATAGGGATGGTGAAATGTTATGAGTCCTACTATTAAACCACTTCATTTTTTTTTAACTCATCTGTTACAAAAGTAAAAGGATATGCCTATACTTATATATGTATACAGAAAAGTACTATATGGTTTTTAATTAAAAAAGTAATATTCTTGATTATGATCCACTGATACTGAGAATCTATATAAAATGAATAAAATCAAGAGGAAAAAACTGAGAATACTGCTTGCTTTTTTTTGATTAAAATTGTCCCACTAAGGAATTGTCTATTATTGTCTGCCACAAACTGCCAGCTATTAGAAATTACAAGTCAACATAAATCTCCTCTATTGCTCTGTTCACCCTATTTCAATGGCTACTAGAAATAACATCAAAGACTCTTTTTCCTAGTGGACCATGAAATTAAAGCTCAGCAAAGTGAAACAGCCAGTGGGTCTCTTCACTGGGTAAAGCCCAATCTGTGAAGTCAGTAAAGAATACAATGGGAAAAACTAATATCTTTACTGAAATGGTTTAAGTCTTAATATCAGGAAAGCCTAGTGTTAGGGAGAGGCAGTCAAATCTAGTCCAAATGATGCCTTAGGATTTTGGTAGGGTACTGAGGGAAGATGGAAGAATATGTATGAGAAAATGTAACCATAAACAATGACTTCTTCCTGAAAGAAAAAATATATATATATATATATATATATATATATATATATAAAGATAGTCTTCTAAATATGGGCTCTCTACTTGTTCTGGTCACAGGAAAATATATTCCTTAATAAGCTTATGATAGATAGTTTACTAACTTACTTAGGTTTTGGGATTTGTGTATAAGATCATGACAGCACATACCATTCTCTTTCATTTATCAATTCCATTTTAGTAATTAGTTTTGAGAACTATCTTTTTTTTTCCTAATAGGCCAAGTCCTGTGCTAGTCTGTAATTGTACATACTCATTTAATTTTTATGACTATCCTATGACAGAGGCTCACAATTATCCTTATTTTAGCAAAGGGGAGACTGAGGCATATGAGATTAAGTAATTAGTTTATGGTCGCACATCTACTATATGACCAAAGCAGTATTTTAAACCAAAGGATTCTTAATCATTACACAGAACCTATTAAATGCCAAGTACATACCAGATAGTGTCAAATATCAGAGATCCACAGAGATCTAAATACATGCAACATTTGCCTTTTAGGATACGCAGTCCCTTAGCAGGAAATAGCAGGTAATTTTTGAGGTGTGATCAAATAAAAGATTTTCTATCATAGCAGTATATGCTATCTTAGATGAGATTTAAAAGAACAAAGCAGTTAATTCTGTAGATATAAATGTTCACAAGATCTTGAGATGCTACTGAATTAAGTCTTCCTATTAATATCAATGTGTCTTTATAAGACATAATAACATTTATTGAATATGCCACTGTGCTATACATTATTCTAAGTGAGCTAATTCACATGAATTAGCTCATTGACACCCATGAAAACCATAATAAAGAACTTTTATAATTGTAAATGTAAAATACAGAATGTAAAATACCTTGACCAAAGTAGAATGAGGTAAGTCCTAGACTGGACCCTAGAAGGTAAGGTCCCAGAATCAAATCTGAGCTCTAAATTACTATTTCCTTGGTTATATATTTAGGACTTATATTCTATATTGAGACTACATGCAACTATTACTACCAACACTGATGACCATAAGATCATCAGACATAAGAACAGATCTTCATGCCAGAATCTACTTTTAAAAGGCCAAAAAACAGTTGAGCAGAAAGATCAGTTCCTGTTTTGTTCTGCAATATTACAGGAGAATCATGAACAATATTAAAAAGCATTATTAATATACAGTAAGAAATTAATATTTTGAGTACCTACAATGTGTCAAGTAACAATCTCATTTAATTAATACAGCTTAATGGTTACAAATAACTATGATTATATTGTATGTGAATATTAAAAATACAGATAAATAATTTTAAAAGAATCATGTAGTTATTAAATTCAGTGTTCAAACCCAGTTTTTGAGTCCTTGTGACTCAAAATAGTCTTTGATTACTCCACTATACACCATAGCTACTTAAAAGTCTAATGAAAAAATGCAGACTTATTCACCATAAATTATAACCATCTGTGCTTAAAAATCATTGTGAAGTAGAGCTAAAAAGACACTTCTCCAAAGAGGAAATGCAGATGGCCAACAGGCATATGAAAAAATGTTCAACATCACTCATAATAAGGGAGATGC
>NW_004567126.1:3585461-3600377 GCF_000260355.1 Condylura cristata | reverse complement strand
AAATAAATAAATAAATAAATAAAATCATTGTGAACGGATACTATTTGAGGCCTACTGGATTAATGAGGAGATCAATGAAAAAACTGAAAACAAAAAACATGAGATGGATGATAATGACACAACTTTCCAAAACTTATGGGACACATTAAAAGCAGTTATAAGAGGAAAATATATAGCCACACAGGCTCACATAAAGAAACAAGTAATAACTTAAAGAACAACTTAATCTCCCACCTAGTGCACTAGAAAACATGGACCCTCCCTGGTGCAATGTGTTAAAGCAAAATACTACAAAACTAGCTGCAGCCACTTCAGCATGAGATCAGTCTCTGGCCAGGGAGGTGACCTACATGGCACAGCAGACTTCTCATGTCTCGTTTGCTGTATAATGATTTGACCACCCACTGTAATGGATTATCACTCTGACACAGAGGGATAGCTAATAATTCACCAAGTGTTCCAGGTTGGGGTTGTTTATATGTTTTTGCCCAAAGCAGTGTCTTTGTCTCATTGTAAATTTTTGAAATGAAGATAAACCTAGCCTAATATTGCTTATTTCAAATAGGCCAGATCCCAGGCCATAATAATGACAAATAAAGAATAAGGAAATAGAATAAATTAAAGATAAAATGGGTCTAAAAATGGAAAAAAAAAAAGTCAATACTACAGAACTTCCCTTCATTAAGAGACAGAACTATGTTTTACAGTATGTATAGCAAAGAGGAGGAAAAAAGTTTTGATACAAGGTTTGTGTCAATTAGAAGATATGGCAAACTAGGCCATTCCATTTTTCAACACACCCACCCCCACTTGCAAAAACAGTGTTAGATAAAGAAAAAAATAATTGATAGATGTTTGGGAATTTTCACAAATACCCTTAAATATGTAGAGACATAAAGCAAGACAGAAAACAAACTTCTAAAAGGCAAAAAATAAGACAAAGCCTTTATGTCAGATACCCAACATGTTACAAAAATGAATGATAACAAGTGTTGCCAGTTTCCAGCCCCTGTCCCTAGTGTCTAGCCCTCATGTAACCCTTGTCAAATGAAAATTCCTTGAGATAAGCTTAAAATACAATATGGGAAATAACAAAGTGATCTCCTAACCCAATGCATACCTAATGAAAGGCAAACATTCCTATAATCTGGAAATGTTTATGTATAAAACTCAATTTGACTCAACTCTGATAAAATAAAATGATTGATTTTAAATTCATTTGAATTCAACTGTCTGCATGAGCATAATGTAACAATTGGATAGTAGCATTTTTTTCACTGGGTGTTGTAGCATAGATGCAACCTGATACAGGGAGGGAGGAAAACTGCTTTGACACTTCATCAATCAATTACTTTATTAAGTAATTTATTAAGTTTTCACTAAATGCAGAACACTCCTCTTCTGCACTAATTTCACCCATGGTTTCGGATCCTGAAGCAAGAATACACTCATCAGAATAGCAATGAAGGTAAGGACTTCATTGAGTAATACAAAATGAAGGACAGAAAGCCTTTATATTTTAAAATACCTTATAGTGATTGGAAAAGACTTATTATTTTGTGCAGAAAGAACATTTTCAAAAGTTGTATTTCATCATTCATATATTTCTCAATTAACTAGAAACTTTCTTGATTTTTAAGCGATGCCTCTTAAATGTTAACAGGCAAATTATGTAGATCTCATTTTGTGCACTTTGAAAATGCTGGTAACTTATTTCATTTAATTATATAAAAGAGAAACCCTGAAAAAAGTTTTCTGGATTCCGCTTTAACATAGGAACTATGCTTAATATTGTTTGAGGGCTTTTGATCTGTTTTACTTTGGAAAGCTCATTAATCATAATGTTGTTGTTGTTGTTGTTGTTTTCTTTTTTTAATTTGAAAATAGCAATACACATATAAACAAGAACACTTACCTAAATCAACATCAGTCCCATAGGTAAAATTGGAAATGTAATTTCACATTCAGTTCAAATGGCCCAGTATGATACTGGCATCCATGAGAAGGAAACATAGAAGCAACTTTAAAGATTTATGTATGGTTCCTATTTAGATCAGTGCCAATTGTCACTTTTAATGATAAAAAGAAAAAAAAATGGAAGTTTAAAACAGCTTAATCATTCAATAGTCAAAAGCAGCCTCAAGATAGCCTGCATCCAGTAGACCCAGAAAAATATAACCCAAACAAAAATTTAAAAAAATAACAAAATGTAAAAATGGGAACAGATATCAAGCAATTTCAAAATGAGAATATGGAAACAAGAATCAAACTATACTTGATGGGAAAATGTGAAGGGTGCACAGGTCCCAGGATCAGGATAGCAGAAAGGCAGACTAAATAAATTATACAACTAGCTTGTCTTGGTTTAGCTTTGGGATTGTCTACTATGTGATTCATGAGCTTTTCAGGACTTTTGCAGGTAAATCAGCAGAGTTGGTAAAAACACCTTAAACCTATCTCTATTATTCCTTTATTGCTACTCCCATGCAAATCACACATCAATTCACATGCAAAAACCACATGAACCCCTTGCATTTATTTAACTGAAGAAACAAGTTGCCTCATGCCTCAAGGGTATGCACTAATAGCCCAGCTTAAAGCTACTTACCAGTGTTTGGAAAACTGCTGCATATTCTTCAAACTATGCTAGTGCTACTCTGTCAGGTCTCAGAAAGCTCTGTGCTTCTAAAAGTGTTAAGATCCTTCCCACCACTGTATCCTGTAACTACTGTACCCTCCACTGTGTGCTGATTATACCTTTTCAATGTATCCACTGTGCCATCTGTACAATTATCAATACATGACTTCTACATGCTCTGAACTCTAGATGCCACATATTTATTTCATTTACTTTCATATACCTGTTACTTTGCCACAAGAGTCACTTCAGACAGATTATTTACTGAAACTCGATGGTGAATATATAATTACTATTAAGTAAAAAAGGGTGTCTGTTCCCATCAAAACTCTAAGCCAATGTTACACCTCCTGTTAAATAACTGATTCTGTATTTCAATATTACAGATAGAAAAAGCAGAGGGTGATGTGAAAAAATGTTATTTGGCCACAAAATGCAGTTCCACAAAAATAAATAACTGGAGTAACAAAAATATACCAGTGAATATTTGGTGAGGGAAATGAAGCTGGGCTGGAACAAGGACGGTTAATTACTCTGGTCTTCAATGCAATTATTTATTTCTTATGATTACTTATGATTTCTTATGATTACTTGTGCTTTCTTACTTATGCAAGTATTTATTTACTTGCTTATGAGCAGATGAGAATTTACTACTTGTCAATATGATGACTGTAGAGGAAGTAGCTGTAAATGACCCCCACATAATGGGGATGGGAAAAGAAGCCTGAGCTGTTGTCACCACCACAACAGGTGTGGGGAAGCGGTCCTGGCTGTCTCACTGCAGGAGGGTCACCCTACCAGGGAGGTACCCTAAGTCATGTAGCTCAGGAGGTAGTAGGCCTGATTCCTAGGGCAAGCTAAGCTTAGGAAGGCAGTTTCAGGGTCAGTTTAGTTAGGAGAGTTAAAGAGACTGCCCAGGAAAAGGGCAGGTTCCAAGTTCCCTGCCCCACCCAAAGGAAGGTGGAGCTGAGCAAGGAGGAAAAGAAGAGAGAGAGGAGACTGAAGAGGAAAGAAGCAGGATGGAAAAACAGAAGGTGCCCTGAAGGAGCCCATGGAGCAGAGGGACTTGTGAAGAAGTGGCTCTTGATCCTGGACTGGTTGAAACAGATGTGGTTGAGAGACCCATGGGGATGTTGACTTTGGCAGCATTTATCATGATTTTGATTTTGCTCTCTTCCTCCCAGACTTACTTGACTGGCCATTTCTGACTTTTTTTTTTAATATTTATTTATGCATGCAGATCTTGGGGTACAAGCCAGATGTGCAGAGTGGAGATTCACCAGAGACAGAGTGGGGAGCAGAACAGGCAGATCAATGAAATACACTGCTGAGGGGAGCAGGGTCAGGAGAGGTCTGCCACCATGTAGGTCACCTCCAGGGCTGGGGATTGAATTTAAACTTGCACTGAAGTGGCTATAGCTTGCTTGCAGTGCTGCACCTGCTGCACCACCAGGGAGAGCACTTCTGATCCTTTTCTGTGGGTCCCAGCCTGAAGATGTTTTAGGCTTGAGGTGGGCTTTCAGGCCTTGTTTTGAGCCAATCCCTTTTACCCACGAGGGGATGGGTAACTTTGGGTGTTTGATTTAGAAACCATATTCTTTGTATTTTCTGTATTACACACTGATTGTATTAAAATTCCTTTCCATTAAAGGTTTTATATGTTTTGTCTTGATGCAGCAGAAACTATTTAGAGCAGGCAGATTTGGAGGTTCAGGGGTGCCCCTTTCCCTGTCCTGTAACAAGATAAGGACAGTAAATTCTTAAAGGTGCTAACCCAAATGTACTCCAGAAGGGACCACAGAAAGTTCAGGAGGACTAATTAAACAAAGACAGTAAAACAAGAAGTTCTAAGTCCTTGGACAAGTGTGGTAAAGACCAGCTAAGAGCTAGGAAAACGGTACATCTGCACGCAGGAGTATGGGGGAGAGAGTCCATCACAATTAGGATGACAAAATTTTAGCCTAGAGAAAAATTAATGTTTAAACATCCTACACAGGACCCATAAGGGTTTCGCCCCTCCCAGGACAGCACTGTCCTCTACTTTCTTGAATAAAGTTTGCTTCTCTGCTTGTCTAAAAAAATCTGCGGGTTCCATTTTACAGCTTCCCCAGGCAAGAATGCTCATTAGATCAAGGGTTAAAATCCTGGCTTTTCACAGTTAGAGGAGGGTGCAAAGCAACAGCACAGCTGTAACCACGATAATGGCGGCTCAGGCTTCAGACCCAGAGGGGACGCCAGGGAGCCGCTCACACCGCGTCTGTGGCACCTGAGTACAAACTCAGGTAGCGTCACGCAAAGAACTTGCCAGGACCAAGGCAGCCAGGCGAGGAAGTCAAGCACCCCAGGCAGAGGGGAGCACAATGGGAATGCAGTGGGAAGAGGGGTGCATGAAGCCGAGAAGTCAGGTGACCGGCATCCTAGCCGACGCCTTAATTTCAAGTTCCCACACGCCAGATGTGGGCTTCCTGCACCATGAATTCAGCTCTGCCTCCTGGCTGAGCCCTGAGGTTCAGGAGTCACCATGCATGTCATTTACCTTCACCTCCCAGGCCTGCTGCAGGGCCAGAGACCGCCTCTTGATCGGATGCTCACCAGGAGGAACAAGGGGCGGAGAGAGCAGCATCCAGGAGGGGGTTCCAGTGAGAGAGAACCAGTGTAGACAGGATGCTGCGGCCTGCTTGCCAAGCACCTTGGCAGGCATGGACCTGGTGGTCTCCCCAGAAGCCCACACAGCCTCTGGCACGCCGGCGCCTGAAAAGCGAAGGGTCTCCCTGCGCACGCGCACTTCTCCTCCCGGCCTGGCTGCGGCCCCAGATGCAGATTGTTTAGCCAGAACTGTCCGCACACCTGACGCAGCATGGGAACAGGGTGCTGCGCCCACGCTCTGCTCGTGCACAGGGAGCCCGGGATGGTGGCCACTCTCCTGGCCTGGCTCCTCCAGGCGAGTCTGGCAGGAGTGGCCTTCAGCACCTATGAGGGGTGTCTTATTCCAGGACCCCCAGAGATCCCAGAAGTAGCCAGAGGGCTTTGTCTGCTCACAGCTCACCTTATAGCTAAAAATAACTTTTCGTATTTCTGGGCAGACCAGAGGAAGCCACAAGGAGCAGCAAGCATGTGAGGAAGAAACCGTGCTTGTTTCCTGACCCTGGACTGGTTAAGGCAGATGTGGGTGAGATACCTGTAGAGAGGTGACTATGGCAGTGTTTATATTGATTTTGATTTTGCTCTTTTCCTCCCAGATTTGTCTGGCCATTTCTGACCCTTTGCCATGGGTCCCGGCCAGAAGGTGCTTTAGTCTTGTGGCAGCTTTCAGGCCTTGCTTTGGGCCAATCCCTTTTGGGTGGACTTTTGCCCATGAGGGGATGGGTAACTTCAGGTGTTTGATTTAGAAGTTATATTCTTTGTGTTCTGTATTGTATATTTACTGTATTAAAGTCCCTTTTCATTAAAGTTTTATATATGTTTTGTCTTGTTGCGGCGGATGGCAGAACCCACTTAGAGCAGGCAGGATTTTGGGGCTTCAGAGGTGTCCCTCTCCCCCTGTTCTGGAACAGATTTGCTGCCCTGTAACACTACCACTTCATGATCTTTTGGAAAATTCTAAAATGCAAGTTAGGTTGTGTCTCCATTTTACTCACTGGTGTTCAGCTTATTCTGGCCTGTTATACTTGTGGTTATTCTCCCTTTAACATTCTCGCTACACAATATAACTCCTTTCCTTCTCAAGTGTACAGTCTGAGCAGAGAAAAAGGTGACTACAATGTGGAAAGTTAACAAAACATACTCAGTTAAGTGATCAAGATCAGCTAGGGATCTTTGATGTAATATCAGGAAATATTCCTTACCTCTATGGTCTTGTCCCCCCAAACCCCAGTCTTTTCATGTAAAAGTTCAATACCAGCTGCTTTCACAAATGCCTAATGAGTATGCCTCAAATTTGTCAAAACCACTAAAAATAAGTCAAAGGCACTCATGATCCAAAGAGAGGTGTCAGAAAACATGCTTTCTAAATGTCAGATGGTGTTCTGAGTAAGACCACAAAAGGCAGGTATAAACCAAGGAATCAAAACATAGACTTCAGTTAAATATAATGAATCAATATTAGTTCACTAATTTCACTGTGAAAATGTTGATAAAGAGGAAACTGGGTATCATCTATGTTACCCTTACGATAATTTTCTAAATGCAAAAGTGATTTAATAATAAAGTATTTTACAATATTGATATATTTTATTCTTTGTTCTCTATTTGTAATTATATATATATAGAGAGAGATACATACATATATATATGTATCTATATATAGATATAGATATACTTATTTATGCATACAAGAACTAGGATACAGGCCAGAGTTGTGTGGGTTTGGGAGTGAGAGGAATCACCAAACAGTGCTGTGCTTTAACCTGCTGCATCACCAATGAGAGCCTGACTTTATACATTCTTTAAACCCCAATACCGCTGAGCCCAAAGGCAAGGAAGAGATAATTAATCAGCTTCAGGGACCTCAGAATAGCTAAAGGAGGCTCCAGAGATAAGGGTAACCAATTCCAAAGGGGACTAATTAAACACCTCAGGATTAGGGACAACAGGACCTTGGGGAACAAGGACAATAAAGAAAAAGAACTCTAAGAGCTGGAACACAGAGACTTAGTTCTGGGCACAGAGACTTTAAAACATTAAGTGAGTGAGACTACTGAGAAGCAATCATGGAGAGACTGGTGGAGTTCTAGAATAATTAGGGAAAGAAGGTTCATATTCCCTGAGGCACATCCGCTTGGGCTCTCTTGCACCTCCTTAGCCTGTTCTACTGTTCTATTGTCTGAAAGTGCCACTTTATTTCTGTTCCATTTTTCCTCAATAAACATTTTTTTCTCTTTCTCTCTCTCTCTAAACAAATTTGCCTCTTTCTCTCTTGCTTGCCTGAGTATCTGCAAAATTCCAGTTGCTGCTTCATGATATACCAACTCATGGTGGTTTGGGGGCCGGGACTCGCACTGCCACTGAAGCCTGGGATCCATTCCTGGCTGGAAGAGTAGCTTGAAAGCCTGACATTTCAGTATCACCGTTATATATATTGTGGAATTGAAAGGAATAAATACATGTAAGGCCAGCATTACCACCGTATCTACCTACAAGCAGCTAATATTCCATTGTAACCCATCAGTTTTGATGTTTAATGACCTCATGGCTATCACTGGATCTCCTTAAACAAGCACAGTCTCCTTCTGAGAGTGATAATGAAGGGAGAGTGTGAACCAGAGTAATGAGGAGAGCTATACCCCAGGATAAGATGAACCTACAGTTATCAATTAAGTAACAAGAATTCTGCAGGTGCTGACAATGTAAGACAGAAGTGACTCATGAATGAAAGGTCTCCAGAAATTAAAAAGAAAGAAAGAAAAACCTCAGAGAATGGTATTAAATCTTGCATGGGTACTTTTGGAATTTCAGGTACTTAACTAGTTGAATCTGCTGAAGTCTGTCTTGCTTAACTGTTGTAACACATTCAAGTATCACAATGAACTTTTCTGGGGAGAGGGACTCTGTCTTTTATTTTTCATATGATCTTTATTGTGCTTCATACTGAGCTTATAATGAAACAGAGAAATAGAATATCAAAAATCCTTCTGAAGGAATGATCACTGAAGAATACTCCTAATGTCAAGAACACATTCTATGTTGTTGTACCCTCAGAAATCATTAACATACCAAATACCCAGTTTTTGCTAGGAACAGTTCTGTTCAATGAAAGGACACATCTACCAATGACTTTGGAAAGTATGAGTGAATTGTAGGGTAATAACACAGATCTGAAGAGATGTGACTGTGACCCCACATATCTGAATCACAGGCATGCTAATCAATGTTATAAAAAACAATTGTCCTATGAAGCCAACATTACCACAAAAAAAAGGGGGGGTAATTTTTCAGTGGAAACTGAATATTGGTAACTTCACTGCCATCTGATAAGAAAACATTTTATTATCAGCAGCTTTAATAACACCAGTAGAGTGACTTGATAGATTAACTTAGAATAGCCAGCAGTACTACAATCCGAAAGCAACTTCAAACCTCTTCCATCTTAAAAAAAAAAAAAAAAAAAAGAAGAAGAAGAAGAAGAGAAATGTTCTACTATAAGTCTAAGTGATAGAAGAATTGGTACAACCTATAACAAAAATAGCTAGAACTCCTAGCGATACATCATATATTTAACTTTTCAGGATTGAATATTCTGTTCCAGGCTCAATTTGGCATTTCAGGATACTACCCCCAGGGATTACTGCAGCAATTAGCATCTCACCTATCCCCTGGGAAGCCTCTCTCCTCCATTCTGTATATATGCATTTGCATAATAAATCAACTCTCCTGAGTTTGTTTCTTACTCATCAATCCATCAATTCACATCCATCAAACCATCCTCCTTTCTTATATTCAAGTTTAAACTCTGTGGAATTCCCCAAGTCCCCCTTGTATCTTGGATGTTGCTTGGTGCTCAAACATTACTGATGATTATTAAGGTAATATATGGTCAGGCAGGGAACCTCTTTGAGGACAAAGGCCTTGGTTTGAGGATTTCTGCTGAAAACAGCTGGCAGACATTAGGGCCAGATTAGCATAACCAGCTAGGCCACCTTGACAAAAATTGGCAATAGAGAAGGATGTTTCCATCAGCAGCAAAATGGATCCCCACAAGCAACAGCCCTTACTCACTTCTCCCTAGCCTGTGTCAGACTACTATGTATCCCCTGTTGGACCTGTATTGAACCAAGCGAACACCATTTTGTGTTAACCGCCTATTCTGCTTCTGTATCCTGCTTGCTGCTTGCTGCGATAGGAAATTCCCCAAATAATTTTGCTGTAAGAGGAAGAAAACTTGTAAAATTTATTAAATTGATTACCATCTGCAAGAGGACCAGGGTGTGGGTCATATGATCAGGTCATATGGTCCTAGAGTCCACCGCAAGAATGTTATCTCTGTAGCAACTAAGTTTCGTTTCCTTGCCTGCAGTGTCTAAAAACTGGTTTCTGTAACTGCTCGGGGCCACACTCTCTAGAGGGTGTTGGTCCCTACTGGCCCATATTCTGAAGGCCAAATTAAATCTTGAATCTCTGTCTCCACGTTGCCTGACTGCTTTCTTCCAGCACCTCCAGCACCCCAATCTACATCCCCCCACCTAGACATTTCCCCACCCATTCCTATACACATTCCTCCAGGGACTTGTCTGCCTTGTCTAAGTGTGACCCCAAATAAAAGTGAGACTTATCACCCCTCTAGGTGTCTCTCTCTCTTACTCTCACTACTTGGATTTGAAGTCATTTTTTAAAAAGATTTATTTATTTACATTCAGAATTGGGGTACAGGCCAGAGGTGCATGGTGGTAAGAGGATTCACCAGAGACAGAGAGGGGAGCAAAGCAGGCAGACTTGTGAAGTATGCTGCTGAGGGGAGCGGGGAGGGGGGGCGGGTCAGAAGAGGTTTGCCGCACCATGTGATCACCTCCGGGCTGGAGCTTGAACTCACAGGAAGCTGTGGTTCATTTGCAACGCTTTGTCCTTACCCGTTGTGCCACCAGGGAGGGCCTTGAGTCATTTTTAATTGGTCCCGTTCCACTCCCAAGATTGCCACCTATGAGGTGACAAGACTCCAGTTCCCTCTATGTGGAGAACGTATCTTAAATTACCGTCTTCTCAGAGGTTTTGATTTTTACTATCAAGGACAAAACTCATACCTGCTATGGCCTACCACAATGAAAGTCCTACGAACATGTTTTGCTTCTCATATATTTGGAAGTAAGGTGAAAGGAGGTAAGGCATCTTTGTTTAGGATACAATCTATTTGCTACCTAACAAATTATAAATATAAGAAAAAATCTTTACAATCCCAACACTGAGTTGGTAATGAGTTCTGCAATAAAACAGTTAATGTTGCTAATCCATATTTTGCTCTAAGGAAACATGCTCCTTGATATTCAATAATTCAGGAAAATCCTGGACATAGATGAAAATATTACTATTTGTATGGCCATGTGACCTACTGCCCAAAGACACTTTATAAAAGCAGGATTTTAAGCTTTATTGGTGTCAGAAACCAATAAAACTATGAAGTAGGATGGAATGCTAGCTGATAATATTTCTTTTATGCTGCTTATTAATCTATCTCTAGATTCTTTGATCTGAACTCTCACTGGCTTTAGAATTTCTGAAATCAGCTGCCACTCAGAGTCTGGCCAAATGTGGTCTCTGACAAATTAGGCCTCAAAGGAATGGTAGATAGAAAATAACTCTTTATTTGAGCATTAGTGCTAGCCTCATCTTTAGGGATTTTTAGAAGTTGAGTCATTATCTCTCCTTATATTAACTGAGACACACATCTGTGACTTTTCCACCAGAAATGTACTCTTTGAAAGCAAAGATTCAGAACTGCCCAGAGAGTCATTTCCAGCAAATGCAACAACTGAAAAAGAAGCAGCATTTTAACCAATATTATCCACCAAGGTCTCACTAAGAGACAAACTCACAGGAATATTTTCCTAAGTCCAACATGTATTGTATATTACCTCTACACTGAGTTCAAAATAAAGAAATCCTGCAGCTTTCACAGGATCTGACATAACACACTGAAAAGTTCCATAAATTAGTGATGCTTTAAGTTCCAACAAAGATAAAATGTGTTACTGGTTATAGAGTTTGAGTGTGTAGTGTTAAGTAGAAACTCCAGTATAAGTATCAAAGTTCAAGAAGCAAAGAGCTACGTCTCAGAGGGGCTTAGTATCTATGGCCTCTCTGTACACAGTATACTTTTAAAATATATATATATATTTGTTTTTTACAACATTCTTCATTTTGTGCATTTTTTCATCTCAGTGGTAATCCCCATGGGCTTCCCACCATCAATTAACCTGTGTGCCATCACCACGGTCTAGTACACTCTTCCCAACCCAGTTCTGATCCCATTCCCCCTTGAACTCCCATAAAATATCTATGGTTTATAGTTGTTCATTGCTTTACTTTTTACTCTGTTACATTTTTTCTCTCTTCTTTTTTCTTTCCCCTTATTCCCTTACACTCCTGCTATAAGCGAAACCATTCAGTATTTTTTTTTCTTTTTCTTTCTGGCTTATTTCACTAAGCATGATCCCTTCCAGCTCCATCCATGTTGCTGCAAAAAGCTTGAGTTTATCTTTTTTTTTGATTGCTGAGTAATATTTCATTGTTTATAAGTACCACATCTTTACATATATATATGTTTAATGCTGAATGCAATTCCAAGAGGTAAGTGTTACTGCAGCCATTTTGCAGATATAGCGACAGTTTTAGAGAGGATAAATAATCTAATTTGCCAATTCAATATATTCGCTTATTAATGATAGTAGCTATGTTCCATCAAGGCACTGCCATCACTGAATTAGCATTTACAGAACCCAGTTCTTAAAGATGAAATGCCAGGAAATGTTCCTGAATGTCTCTGATCATAACTTTTTGTCGCCTTATCTCTATATAACCTTGTCTATGATTTTCTATTTAAGGACACCTTATTTAACATACATTGTTGATTTATTAACACTGAATTTATGACTCATGGTATAAAGATTCATGACTGAATGGAGCTTATCTAACACATTTATTTTCTCTGAAAGACACATCAGCTTTTGACTTAGAAACTCTAGCTAGCAGTGTACCCATCTGCTCAGAAAACACCATGTGAGTTATGAACCAAAAACACAAAATGAAAAAGCATAGCACTAAGTAGACTGCTGTGGACTACAAGGAGAATCAAATAAGATCAAGTTTCATCTTTTTGGACTGCAGCTCAGATGACGTTCTTTTGGGGAATTCAATTGTTAGCTCCTCTGCACATGTCTGCAAGTGATTATGAAAGCTCTTCGGTTATATGGCACAAAGGAAACGTGAACATCTGGGCCCACAAGAAGCAGGTTTAATGCACCAGTGCTGACTTAGCAGATTTGTATTCCAAAGCTGAGCCCATCTAAAGGAAGTCAGGGGCTTCCATACACTTCAGTTTCTATTAGGTTTCAGGTGGGTTTGCACTAGTAGCTGAGCATGGTCAGCTATGACATGGCTACATACCAAGAGATGAGTCGTATAGTTGTGTACCAAGGGTGAGTAAAGGGTATGTAAAGTGTCAGTAGTCATGGGACCCACAAGGCTCAGTAGTCATGGGACCCCCTATAACCATCCTGCCTCGTGAAGGGATATGGTCGAACATGAAACAAGATTCCTAGCAGGGACTACTTGGCATACCAGGAACTGAGAAAAAGGTGGTCACTAAGGTCCCAGGCTATCTCAGGTCACCATAGTTCATTTTGAGCAATAGTGTTGGGGGTTACAAGTAAATATTAGCAAGTCACCAAATTCACAAACACAGAAAACACAAATAATGATGGTGATTTTGATTGGTATTAGAACTGTTGAACTCTAATGCATACACTATTTTATTCCTCCTAGCTTTTTCTTGGCAATAAAAGTAATACACTCACATGTAAAAAGAAAAAAAGTCATAAAACAATATTGTCAAATGCTGTTGTAATCAATGAAAAATAATATCATCAAAAGTCAAATCTATTTTTATCTAAAATATAAATGTATAAATGACTTCTAATATTTATTTACTGCTCAAAATTTTCAGTGTCTCTCTAATTAATTATTTTTTATGTGAGCTTTCAAAAGCACAAGATAGATTTAAGTCTCTTAATTAACTTGCAATCAAAAAGTGTTTTCTCCAAGTTTAAGCCACTGTCCCAGGTACTGGACTATCAATTTCCTGTTTAATTACATGCTGGGTGTTCTTAGCTAAGAGGGTAACATCCTCTGTAACCACAGCAAAAGAGATGATTACACCCAGATTTACAACCAAATGTCCATAGGTGAGACTGTACTTAAAACGGTAAGCACCCTACTGTTACTGGAGTATATAAATTAAAGAGCTAACACTGACAGATGAGAGTAAAACAATAGCATTGCCAGCATAATCTGCATTTCCTCAAATCTAGCAAGAAAACTGGGGTGGGAAGAACACACAGGACTATGGTGATGGCACATGGGTGAGCTGGTGGTAGGAAGTCCATGAGGATTATTACAACCGAGATGAAAAAAATGCACAAAATGAAGAATGAAGTAAAAATAATAAACAAATAAATAAATGTTAAGAAAGATTAGAGAATATAGGCAACATAATAAAAACTATGGAAATAATAGTAATAATAAAAAGCTAGAGGAATAAGTTATGAAATCCAGGCAGGTTCTCACTAGAAGACCAGAATGTCAGTAGCATCTATTAGGGAGGAAACAGGAAAGGTGCCAGTTGATGGACCTGGAATAAAAGACATACATCTTTTTAGAAGACACCCAAAATCATAACAAGTACTAACTGGAAAACACACAGGTCATCTGAGAACAGCAATTGCAAAGGTAGAAACCTTCCATCTAGTAGCAGATGAACATGACTGTAAATAGGCATGAGAGAAAGGGGAACCCACCATCCTTTACTGAATTTCAACATGATATTTCTGCCTCCTTTCCTTAGCAGGACGTAACACTGACAAAAACCTATGCAGATAGAATAAACACGTAGCATGTTAGGAATAATAGAAATGGAAGAAAGAGAATGCCTGGAGAGAAAACAGGGGGACGGAAACAAACAACATCATTCTCACATAGTTTTCATCTTTCTGAACATTATGCCAAAGGCAACAGAAAAGCAGCGCTGTGAAGTTAGAAAAGCTTCTATGAACCACGCCTCCTAAAGTTCAGCGAAAGGAACATTACATAAAGTGAATTACTATACAAAAAACAAAAAAAAAAAAAGAGGGGGGTTAAAAACCATCAAATTATGAAAATAAAGGAAACAAGACAAAAAAACATAGTTACTAATAAGCACACCTAGAATCCAAAAGACATACTCAAAAATCAGTGCAAAAGTGTAACTATTATTTCCAAAGTTGCTAAATTACAAAATGCCACCTTACATATAGGCTAGAAGAACACAGAAAAATTAAGGCATAAAAGGAAAAAGTATAACCATGTTGAAAGAAAAGGAATAAGTTAGAAGGAACATAAAATTGAAAACATCAGAAAATGCAGAGCTGTGAGAAATCTATTAAATGGATGAGCTCCAGAAATCCAAAACATTCAGATTTAGTGGTACAAAGGCTAGTTGTGAATATTAAACACAAAGGTACCTGCAGATTAAGAAAAATAATCAATGATGATATACACAGATAAAACAGCCCTTAGAGCACCGTAACAGAGTGGTC
>NW_004567126.1:3557969-3585121 GCF_000260355.1 Condylura cristata | reverse complement strand
GACCAATCCCTTTTGGGTGTGATATCATCTTTTAGAGTTTGGGGTCTTGGGTTCACTCTGGGAAATTATTCACCAGCGCTCCCCTTTCTGCATCACACGGCGAGATTCTCCATGAGACAGAGACTCAGGTATATTTAAAGAGTAAGTTTATTAGAAAGAGACAGGAGAGGAAAAGACACTTGTATAGACACAAGAGGGCAGGGAGAGCTGCCCCAAAAGGGACATGTTTGCTGAGAGAGATCTGCATGGTTGCAGGCAGGCAGTCTTAGGGAAGCGGCCTCCTCTAAGGGAGGTCAGTGCGGAGAGGTCCGGGCATGGTACTGGTCACCATTCAGGCAGGAGGCTGCTGCCCTGCAGAGGGAGAGAGCGGACGGGAAGAAGCACCTGCATAGTCACAGGTGGGCAGAGGAACAGCTGATGGAGAGACTGCCCTAATATAAGCAGTTTCTCCTTGGGAGGGGCTCACTCTTTGTGATCCTAGGTAGAACTTGAGAGGACCAGAGATTTCCTGATGAGCTTCTTCTCCATGTCCTTATCTTTTACCTTTTGGGTATGAGCTTCAGGCACAGTCCACAACAGTCTGTTATCTGCTGGGACCTCTTGGAGACATCCAGGCATCCCGAACATTCTGGATATTAGGCTTTGGTGCCTGAGGACCTTGATGTTATGGCTGCGTCAGTTGCTGCACTAGCTCCTTCTACCTGTCCCCTTTATGAGATTCAATCTTGTGAGGCCTCCCCTGCATTCCTTCCTCCATCAGGTGGGCTTTTATTCACAAAAGGATGGGTGACTTTGGGTGTTTGATTTAGAAAGTATAGTCTTTGTCTTTCCTGTATTGCATGCTAAATGTATTGAAGTTCCTTTCCATTAAAGGTCTTATATGTCTTGTCTTGATGTGGTGGATGGCAGAAACTAGTTAGAGCAGACAGGTTTGAGGTTTCAGGTTTGGGGTTTTAGAGATCCCCCTTTCCTTATCCTGTAACAAAAGAACTGAGGGGAAGGCCAGAGGTCCAGGGATTCACTAGAGATATTGGGGAACGGAACAGACAAAACCACTTAAATATACTGCTGGGGACCGAGACCAAGGACTGTTGCAGGTGGTACCCCAGTCTAAGGGGTTGCTATGAAGACAAAAACAGCTTCAGGAATAATATTTAAGGAAAAAAAAAATAAGTATCAATTTTTGAGGAGGGTCTTCCTTGGAGAGGAAATAGGAGTGACTGGAGCAAAAAGAAAGAAAGAGGGAGAGAAGTGATGGAGGAAAGAGTAGAAAGGAGGCATCACTAGTTTGATTCACACAGGGAGTTGGGGGTAGAAGAGACTAGCACAGCATTAACACAGCCTAGAGATCAAAATCCTCAGGTAGGCGCCATGCCTACCTGAGGAAGATCCAAGCAGGTAGGAAGATCCAAGCAGGTAGCAGATTGCTGAGGGCAATGTCTAGATCTCAGCCCAAAAATGATATGGAAATGGTGGAGCCCATTGAGGGATCTCATGTTTCTTTCAGATTCTATTCACAATCAACAAACCTGGGCTCATAGGAGTGAGCCCTGCCCAAACGGAAGATGTCTATCAGGGCAGTCTCTGCACCAGCACTGGGCAGCAGTCCTCTGCCCACCTGTGCCTATGCAGGTGCTTCTCCTCCTCAGCCCACTCTCTCCCTCTGCAAGGCAGCAGCCTCCTGCCTGCCCGTGACCTGTACCATGCCAGGACTTTTCTGCACTGACCTACCTCAAGGGAGGCTGCTCTCCTAAGGCTGCCTGCCTGCAGCCATACAGGCCTCACTCTGCAAACCTGTCCCTTCCGGGGCAGCTCTCCTTGCACGCTTGTGCCTATGCAAGTGTCCAATACTCCTGTCTTTTCCCGATAAATCTGCTCTTTAAATATAGTTGAGTCTCTGTCTCAAGGAGAAACTCGTCCAGGAACTCACCCGATGCTGCTGAAAGGGGAGCTCTGGTGAAACCTTTCCCAGAGTGAAACCAAGGATCCCACACTAACTCCTAAAAGTGACATCAGAAGGAAGAATATTGTTGTTTTTCCAGATTCAAGGTTTGAGTACCAGGTTTGGAGCAGCTTTGTTACAAGATGTATGTATGTATGTATGTATGTATGTATGTGTGTGTGTGTGTGTGTGTGTTTTGTCTTTCTTTTCACAAGATGTGGGTGAGAGACCCATGGGGTTTCTGCCAGACACTATAGCATGAGTTGGATCCCCAGCTGCCCCGGAGCTGACCCACCTGTTGCAGCAGACCTCTCCTGTCTTGCCTGCTGTCCAATCTGCCTGTTTTGCTCCCCCCTCTGTCTCTGGTGAATCCTCTCACTTCTTGCACCTCTGGCCTGCACCTCAGTTCTTATATGCATAAATAAATACATCTGTAAAGAAAAAGAATATTATACCAGGGATATGCAACCTGCAAGAACCAAAGGTTGTGAAAATTTGTCCTGCAGATAAAGAAACAGATGGAAATTTAAAGAATATTAAATTGAAAATTCTAAATGGCAAGGTTAAATATGGAATCTATGAATGTGTGCCCAGGTTAAATACATATACACACTCACACATAGACACATAGTGATTGGTAGTATAAAAGTCAGGTACTAGTTACACATGGAGCTCAAGAAGATTAAAATTAGGGGCTTTTAGAATGACTGTCAAAAGTACAATCTCTTGACCTGCTCATTTATCATGCATTTAACTTGTGTGACTTTCTGCATTTTTATTTTATTTTACAATAGCTAGCTTTTTAAAAAAGTGAACCCTTCCAAGTACATGACTATACCTCCAAAAGATCTATTTAATTAAAAATTCAATAACTTAATTAAATATTTAAATTATTTTTACCAGGTACAGGTAGGAAAGAAACCAAAATGTAAAAATTTCCACCGAATTTACTCTGCAGAGAGGAAAATGCTTAGATGGGATATATAGAGCAGAGAGACATATGAAGAAGTCTCACTGTTTTCTTACTTTGAATTTGCACCAGGAACTTGAGTAAATGGAAGGGAGCATGTAGAATTCATACTGGAAAATATGTGGCTGAGAGACCCATGGGGAGGCTGACAATGGCAACATTTATCTTGACTTGTGCTTTGTTACAGGGCAGGAAGAGAGGCACCATTGAACCCCCAAACCTGCCTGCTCTAAATAGGTTCTGCCATCCGCCGCATCAAGACAAAGCGTGTAAGACCTTTAATGGCAAAGAACTTTAGTGCAATTAGTGTGCCATGCAAAAAAAGACGAAGAATATAATTTCTAAATCAAACACCTGAAGTTACCCATCCCCTCGTGGGTAAAAATCCTAAACGGGATTGGCCCAAAGCAAGGCCTGAAAGCCTGCCACAAATCGAAAGCACCTTCTGGCCAGACCCATCGAAAAGGGTCAGAAATGGCCAGACAAGTTTGGGAGGGAAAGAGCAAATCAAAATCAAGATAAACACTGCCATAGTCACCTCCCCATGGGTCTCTCACCCACATCTGTTTCAACCAGCCCAAGGTCAAGAAGCAAGAGCCACTTCTTCACATGTCTGTCTGCTCCATGTGGCTTCCTCAGGTCTTCTTCTGGCTCTCCATTCTGCTTCCTTCTCCAAAGTCCTCTCTCCTCTGCTCAGCTCCACCCTCCTTCTGGGTAGGGCAGGGAACCTGGAACTTCCCCTTTTCCTGGGGACCCCCCTGTTACACTTTGATTTTGCCCCTTTGTCCCAGATTTTCCAGGCCCCTGTGCCCCTTTCTGTGGATCCCCACCAGAAGGTGTCTTAGACTTGTGACAAGTTTTCAGGTCTCAGTGGCTCTGCTTTGGGCCAGCCCTGTTTGCCTGGGCATTTACTCATGAGGGGGATGGGTTACTTTAGGTGTCTAATTGGAAACTAGTTTCCTTTCTTGTTTTCCATGCATACTAATTCCATTAAAGTTCTTGTTTATTAAAAAGTAAAGTTCAATATTGCCAAATAGTAATCTAACCAAATTTGATTCAATTAATGTTATTGAATTGACAGAAATAATTATCGTTTGGTATGTTTGAAACAAATATTGAGGACATGACTAAAATGCCCATGATGATATTGTGAATGCCATAATTTTCTCAATGAATTAATACAGAGATATGACGAGAACTAAGATCCTAATTCATAGAAAATCTGATAATCTGCAAAAAGAGCCCTCTACAATAAGAGTTGCCACAAAGGTCATCTAACAAATGTCTTAATCTGTCCTATAATAGGGTGGTCCCCAGGAAAAGGGGAGGATCCAGATTCCCTGCCCCACCCAAAGGAGAGTAGAGATGAGCAGAGAAGAGAAGAATCTGGAGAGGAGACTGAGGAGGAAGGAGTAGGATGGAGAGCCAGAAGAAGACCTGAGGAAGCCACATGGAGCAGACAGACATGTGAAGAAGCAGTTCTTATTTCTTGGTCCTGAACTAGTTGAAACAGATGTGGGTGAGAGACCCACACAGGTTCACCATGGTGGCATTTACCTTGATTTTTATTTTGTTATTTTCCTTCCAGCCTTGTCTGGCCATTTCTGACCCTTTTCTATTGGCCACAGAAGAAGATGCTTTTGATTTATGATTGATTTTCAGGCCTTGCTTTGGGCTAATCCTTTTTGGGTAGAATTTTACCCATGAGAGGATGGGTAACTTTGGGTATTTAATGTAGAGACTATATTCTTTATGTTTACTATATTGCACACTGATTGTTTTAAAGTTCCTTTCCATTAAATGTCTTACATATTTTGCCTTGATGTGGTGGATGGCAGAACCTATTTAGAACGGGCAAATTTGGGAGTTCAGGGGTGCCTCTCCCTGCCCCATAACAGTTCTTCAAACAGATTTATCCATATTTAGAGAATAAAACAAGATGAAGTGGTTGTCATGGCTGAATTCTGAGGAGAAAATTTCATCTGCATGTTGATTTCTTAAATGGGATGCTATTCATAGGTCACATCAAAGAAGAATGAATGTTTGTTTCCTTATCAATTCTCCACCCTCTCCATCTCCATTCTTACCTGCAGCAGTTCTGTGGAGCGACACCTATACAAGTTAAAAACCAAAGTTATATTTGGAGAAAAAGGGAATGAGGGCAAGTAAATAATCAGTATAATCAGGCCACTGTGAAAGTGTAACAGATACAGGTTTCATGGACTCCACCTCACCCCAGATACTGGGACTACAAATCCCATCAAACCAATGAGAAGCACACTGGGACTTAAGGGTGGAGCTGAGCAGCCAGGTTGGGATAGAACGGGACCTGTGGGCTCGGGGGTCTCTTGGCCTTGTGGCTTATGGATTGTCTCTTTGCTCTTCACCCATGTTCAGTGTGCTATTGGGGTTCCAAGTTGGTGGAACTGGTAGGATGCATTAATTAATTTAACTCTTTCCCTGAGTGATTCATTTCCCACTCCCCTTGTAAATAAAACCATTATTAACCTTGTGTGTGTGTGTCTGCTGTCGAATCTTAAGCACACGGTTTAAGTACTCACAGTCAGGCTACCCAATTGGGTTACCCTGTAACAAAAGCACGGAAGAGAAAAGGTGTCTTGATCTTGGATGATTCACCTCAGTGAGCGGCAGATTACAGCCTTGGTGAGTGATCTCTTATGAGGAACTACTGAAGCAGGTAAG
This sequence comes from Condylura cristata, assembly GCF_000260355.1. Lineage (NCBI taxonomy): Eukaryota > Metazoa > Chordata > Mammalia > Eulipotyphla > Talpidae > Condylura > Condylura cristata. The sequence goes on along the minus strand of NW_004567126.1, from coordinate 3,579,506 downwards.
GTAGCAGAATCAGAGTCATGTGGAAGGACACATTTTCTTGTGGGATCTTGCTAAGTCTCCAATAATCTCACCCAGACAGAACTGTATGAAGTAATTTATACAGCTGAACCCTCCAGAATTTAGGACTTTATATTATTGAAGAAATTTTACCTCATTTCAACTATATTTTCTTTCAAATTTCTATTCATTATCATCCTGCTTTGTTCCCCTTCTCGACTACCATAAATTCATTCTTTCAGGGTAGTTCTGAGTTTAAATAGCTTGCCACCACTAAGTTATTGCTGATTCATGCTGTGTTTACTAAGATCAGCTTCTTCAAAGTCACTCTCCTTATTCTCTTAATCATGGCAGCTGTGGCTCGTGAATCACTTTTCTGCCAATGTCACCACTGATGGAAGAGTGTTGAATCTCCAGGATGATTTTTGTTTTGCATTTATATTATTGTTGTCTTGCATTTACATAGATTTCTTTTTCATCTGCTGCTTTATTCACAAACAACCTTTCCCGGTGATTGTTGCTAACCATATTAATGGTACCACAGCATAAAGGAATGCAAGAATAGATTTCCTGGGTTCATTCATTTCATCCTTTCATTTTCCAAAGGTGGAAACTGAGTCCAGGAAAGACTGACAGAGTTACACAGAGGCTCTTGTTTATAGCAGAGCTAAAATTAAAGAACAGTGTTCTGGCTACCACAAATTAACTTTTGAAAACAGGCAATATATAAAAGCATTATCCTTTTTGATCATATTATGGTAGTTTAAATTAGTTACTATGTCATTGCAAACAATAAAAATCCTTATATTAAAATATGTTAAAGCATTAATAAATAATTGATCACATAGTAAACTAATGAATTATGGCTCATAATCTTGAGTAACAGCGATACTTTTATGGTTATTGCTTACTTAAGAAGACATCATCTGAGGACATCTGATACCTAAGTATGTTCACTCTGGGTACCAGAGGCCTGACAGTTGAGTTATCCCAGATAGATATAACCATCCTTATGTTAAGGGGAAGGATGTCCTAAAGGAACTCTGCAGAGTTTTGTGGACTCCACCCCCTACTCCAGCTTTCTGTACTCTACCCCCTACTCCAGTGATTGGAAACTACAACTCCCAGCAGTACCAGGGAGAGAACTGCAAGTACTCACAGGTGGCTCTTGGGAGGGACTCTGGGCTTTCAGTCAGTTTATTACCAGAGTTCCAAGTCAGGGGAGCCAGTGAGATATTCCAGTTACTCTGTATCCCTCTCTATTTCCCTGGGTTGTTTCCTTTTCTTTTCCTCTTTTGTAAATAAACCCATTATTGACCTTTGTGTGTGTGTGTCTGCAGTACAACTGAATTTTAAGCACTGGGATAAGGTCCCACATTGGGTGCTAAAAAAAACTGTTAATACATGTCAGGATGGGGTTGGGGGCAGCACCGGTACCTTACACATTGAAAGAGGTCAGAGCAAGTTCCTTCTGTGTCTCCTGCACTCAAGCCCACACACATCTCTTTAAGATTGTCTTCCAATAGCAGAGCTCTTATTACTCAGTCTTGATGTGTGCCATTTTCCAAACTTTAAGATTTAAATTATTTTTTGGATGTCTTTAATATGGTGTTTGGGAAGGCTTACTACCTTCTTTGTTAAGTATGTAAGGGGTTTTCTTTCTTTTTTTTTTTTCCTCTATGCAATTTTCTGCAATATTTTCCTAGAAGCTAGGCTTTAATTTATAAATACAAAATACTGAAAGGGCAAATTCTCATTGGGGTTCCAGTTGGAGTTTCTCACTGGGCAAAATGAGGATGTCATGGACCTTCTAATGTAATGATGGAGGAAAGAATAGAAAACTTAAAAGAGGCATCATAAGATTAAAACCTGACTCACACAAGGAGGTGGGGGTAAAGGGGGTAAACATGACCTTTAACCCAGCTATAGAAATCAAGATCCTTAGGTTCCAGTGCTATTTTACAAGTCATAAGGCACAAACTGGTATCAGACTGCTATAGGGAGTATCTGTGAGCCAAATAATCTCATCTGAGGGCAAGGATACAGAGATTGGGCCCATTGCAGTCTTCAGTCCAATTCCTGTTATCCAAAATCAGCAAACAGGCCTCTCCACAAAGGAATGAGCCCCTCCCAAAGAGAAGAAGATTGGCAAGTGCAGTCTCTGCATTGGTTCCGGGCAGCAGTCCTCTCCCACCTGTGACTATGCAGGTGCTTATTTCCACACACTCTCCCTCCACAGACAGCAACCTCCTGCCTGCCTGTGACCTGTACCATGTCAATGTAACAGGGTGGTTCCTAGGGAAAGGGAGGTTCCAGGTTCCCTGCCCCACTCAAAGGAGGGTGAAGCTGAGCAAGGAGGAAAAGAATAGAGTGAGGAGGCTGAGGAGGAAGGAAGCAGGTTGGAGAACCAGAAGGAAACCCAAGGGAGCCCATGGGGCAGAGACATGTGAAGAAGTGGCTCTTCTTCCTTGGCCTAGGACCTGTTGAAACAGATGTGGGTGAGAGACCTGTGGGATGTTGACTATGGCAGCTTTTATCTTGATTTTGATTTTGCTCTTTTCCTCCAGACTTGTCTCACCATTGCTGACCCTTTTCTATGGGTCCCGGCCGGCCAGAAGTTGCTTTAGACTTGTGACAGGATTTCAGGCCTTGCTTTGAGCCAATCCATTTTGGGTGGACTTTTACCCATGAGAGGATGAGTAACTTTGGATGTTTAATCACAAAATTATATTCTTTGTCTTTTCTAAAATTATCAAATTGTATCAAATTTCCTTTCCATTAATGGCCGTACATGTATTGTCTTGATGCTATGGATGGCAGAGGGTGGGCAGGTTTGGGGGTTCAGGGTGCTTCTCTCCATGCCCTGTAACACCAGGAGTCTGTGCTGACCTCCCTCACGGAGGCCGCTATGCCCAAGCTAACTGCCTGCAACCATGCAGTCATCTCTCAGCAAACCTGTCCCTTTTGGGGCAGCTCTTTCTACCTGCTTGTGTCTAAGCAAGTGTCCTTTATTCTTCTGTTCTGTTTCCCTAATACATTTGCTCTTTTAATATATCCAATATCTTTGTGCCAGGGAGAAACTCGCCCTGAGTTACTGAAAAGGGAGTTCTGCTGAAACCTTTCCCAGAGTGAACCCAAGAACTTCACTTTCCAAATCCACTCAACTCCAAAAAACTGCACTTAAAAAACACCTTAAGTGCACCTTTAAATAACACCTTTGGTTATAAAGGCAAAAGGAAAAAAATCTGGGGAATTACTTAATCTCCTTGGTATCAAGCATAGGAGAAATTTGTAATTTTTTTTTAATTTAGAAATAAGAGAAATGCTTGATCCATTAAAAAAGAAAAAAAAAACAAACAGAAACAGTTCACCAATTGCATTAATTTGGAAAACATTACCTAACCGATCTATTGTAGTATTTTGGGATGACAAAATCTAATAAGTTATTAAGTAAGCACTTAGAATTAGTATTTATTAAATAGCTATCATGGAGCTAATTCTTTGGCAATTTTGTGCATCGACAAAAGCGATACAGGATATAATCCATAGCTTAAGGGTATTCATAATCTAATCAGGGAACAAAACTAATATACTTGAAACAATTAAATAACTAAATAGATAGTAATGTAAAATTAATCAAGCTTTATGGGTTGCAATGATCCACAATAGGAGAGATTTATAGACAAGAGACGTGAGCTGTGTTTTAGATATATGGGGACAGGCTAGAAGTCCAAGTAGAATGCAGTAGGCAAACCAGAGAACAAAATTTCTACAGGATAAAATAATAAAAAGGAAAATAAACATGATGTATATTGGAAATACTGAGATGACCCACATAATTGAAGCCACATTTTATTGAATAGGAGATAATTAACACCCTTGAAAACATAATGATGACTTAGAATTCCAAGAATTTTTCTATTTGTGGCACCTATTTGATCAATGAATAATAATTTGGTTTAAATGACATAAGAGATATATTAGCCCTACGCGCTCATTTTATACAACATAAAACTGAGGGCCAGAGAGGACAGATAATTGAAGAAGATCGTATGCACCATAAATGGCATACATTCATGAAGGTCTTTCAACTCCTGTGCCAGGAACATTTTCTATTCCAAGTGGTGGAGTCACCTCTATTTTCACCCATCCAAAACTCACTAGCAGCTTATTGCACAATTCTTGTTGACATCAACACAGAGGCAGAAGCAGTTCAATCTCTATAGGAGGAAGATAACTCTTCAAAGGAGAAGGCATGATGCTAAATTATCTACCTTGTCCTAAGTACAAAGAAGCTGAGAATCTCAGTTAGCTGAGGATGCAAACTCCACCAGGAGCTTTCTTAACAAGGAAACAAGTAGAACCCCTTACCCAACGAGGGCTTCCAAAATCATGGGGTGTCTGGGATGATGCTACGATTACCTTCTGCCCTGTAAACTATATTGTTTTTGCCCAGCAGAGTTTAGAGCAGAAAGGATATTCATAGTAACCCCTTGTTTGTACATTATCTCAGAGGAGTGTGTGTTTCAGGAAAATGGAAAATCTTTTCTATCATCAGCTAATTACTCCATATTCTTCCAGACTTCTAACAACAGTTTCCATATCCCTTGAGATTTTAATGATGAATATTGAACTGATGGACTGAATTTCTCACTTTTTTATAAAATATTTATTTATTTATGCATACATTAGCTGAGGTATAGGCCAGAGGTGGGGGGTTGGTTTTTTGCGGGGGTGTGGGGGAGGGGCGGTGAGAAGATTCACCAGAGATGGAGGGGAGAGCAGAACAGGCATATGTACTGAAATACACTGCTGAGTGTAGCAGTGGGTGCGACAGAAGAGGTCTGCTGTGCTATGTGGGTCAGCTCCCTGGCCAGGGAGCAAACCCATGCTACAAAGGCTAGTGACAGCCTGATAGCACCGGGTCATTAAGCTCTTCACCACTTTAGAGCCCGTGAATTCCTCATTTTATAGCTTCATGGGTTGCTTTTTTCCTATAATGTAGAAGATGGTTTTCCTAGCCTTCATTGTTTCAAAATAAGTATGTCACTATTTTTATTTCATATTAATAGCACCTTTAAGGGCCTTTATCCTTGCCAAATCACTATAGTTTGCATATATTTTTCCCAATATTGACCAAAACTAATGAATGAGGCCTTCCCTGGTGGCGCAGCGGGTTAAAGCACAGCACTAAGAAGCTAAAGCCACTTCAGCATGAGTCTGATCCCCGCCTGCCCCTGAGGTGATCCACATGGCACAGCAGACCTCTCCTGACCTGCCCCCTGCTCCCCTCAGCAATGTACTTTGTCGATCTGCCTGCTCTGCTCCCCGCTCTGTCTCTGGTGAATCCTCTCACCGTCCCTGCACCTCTGGCCTGTACTCCAGTTCTGTATACATAAATCAATAATAATAAAAAAAAGTAATGAATGAATAAGCTAACAGTGATACTAACAAATCTCTAATACACAGAAAACTGAAAAAATAATATGCCAATGCCATTCCCCCGTAAAGAGTTCTTTACTTGTTTAGTTTTGACTCCACTGTCTACATTTCACTACCTCTCCAGATCCTTGTAGCATGAGGCACTCATAGTTATTTACTAGGTGAGTTCCTGAGTGCTATGTTCTTTAAAGTAGGGCACAACAAGTAACAGGAAGAGTTAAGAAGGTGCAATTGCAAATGAGAAAAATAATAGCAATGAAATCCTTCCTACATCAGATTACAAGAGAAATAATTTGCCTTTTACCTTAAACACTTTCACGTCTATTGGCTCTTACCAGACCATCCAAGAACCCCATATTGAGGGAAAGCAGGTATTTTGATGGCCCAAGGAATTTACTGACTTACTTATGGCCATACAGACAGTAAACAGCTGTTCAGACTCCTGCTTCTGCAGTCATTTTTCTCCCCTCAATATGAATTATTTACTCTGAATTATGTTGGACATTGTGGACTAATAATTTATCCAATAGTCCAAATTTTTAAAATATGTTTTATTTATTTGTGCATACAGAACTGGAGTACAGGGCAGAGGTGCACAGGCAGTGAGAGAATTCACCAGAGACAGAGTGGGGAGCAGAACAGGTCAAATGATGAAGTATACTGCTGAGGGGAGCAGTGGTTGGGTCAAGAGAGGTCTGCTGCGGCACTTACCTCTGGGGCTGAGGATTGAACTCATGCCAAAGTGGCTTTAGCTTCTTAGTGCTATGCTTTAACCTGCTGTGCCACCAGGGAGGGCCCCAGATTTTGTTTTTTGCAGAAACAATTGATAGCTAACTTATAGGCACTATTAATATAAAATAAAAATAGTGACATAACATTTATCTTGAAACAAAGCTTCCTAATGTGAGCTTTTAACTCACAATTTTGAAATAAAAAAATGCATACAAAATATTGCAAGAAGTGTGCTAAGTCAAAACAATATTAATGAGCTCTACCTACAGCCCACCTTTGCTTAATTAAAGATAAGCAACTCAACAGCTTATTAATATCATTTTTAGCCAGACCCCGCAACACAGACAGGAGCGTTAGGCCAATCAGTTGCAGAGCAGACTTGCCTTTCATGACTGATGTTCCAAAGATCTATGTCCTAGACAGTGGACCTGCCAGAATCTCAAAGCACATCATAAATGAGGTATATCCATCGAAGGTTTTGGGAGCCTTAAAGTAACCTGTGTTTTTATTTTCCTAAGCTTATAATCAGGCACCATATTTGTGTTGTTATTGCAACCTTTCCTAGAGCTGTTAGCATGGAGACATGCTCTGCAGTGAGTGAATAGCCAGGAAATAATGAATTGGAAGTGACAAGTGCCTTCAGCCAAAAGTCCAAAGGGGACCATCATCTTGAAATCATACATATCAGAGGGAGCCAAGGAAAGAATGAAATGGCCAAAGTGCCAGTGTTAATCCAAAAATTAAGCTCAGAGGTTGTGTTAGGCCAAGTTAATTGAACCAGCATTGGTCTTCCTTTCATTTTGAATTAAAGTATGTTCACAAAGAGAGGGCATGCTAGAATATCCTCAGTTAGATTAGGAGAAAAAGACAGCTGGAATCAGCAACATAATCAAGAAATATTTGTTAAAGTGATGTGGGTTTATTGAGCAAGATAAATAGTTGTGGTTCCATCCCTGAAAGTGTTTACAAACCAGGATTGACAGCAGTGCTCTGAGGGCAAAAAAAAAAAAAAAAAAAAAACATTAAAAAAAAAGAAGAAGAAGAAAAATTGAGTGAGTGATGTTTCCTGTGAAGTACATTGATTCTGTGTGTAAGTGCAATTTTCCCCTGCCTTCTGAAAACTTAAAATTTAAGAACTATAGTAACAGCAGAATTAGAAATATGCTTATCATTATCAACATTGGAGAACTATTGGCTGGTGCTAAATACATTGAGTGTTTTACATGCATTGTCTTTGGATCCTCCTAACACCAAAATCAAAAAGTTATTAGGGTCTCCATTTTATTTATTTAAGATTTACTTATGCGTACAGAACTGGGGTACAGGCCAGAGCTGTGGGTGGTGAGAGGATTCATCAGAGACAGAGCAGGGAGCAGAACAGGCAGGTCAAAGAAGTGCACTGCTGAGGGGAGCAGGGCTGAGACAGGAGAGGTCTGCCACATCCTGTGGTTCACCTCCCCTCCAGAGAACAATGCTGAAGCAGCTATGGCTTTTGCAGTGCTGTGCTTTAATCCCTTGTGCAGACACTGAAGGGGCCCAGTGACTCCATCTTAACATAAACAGATTTAAAACTTTGCCCCAGTCTCATAATTAGTAATAGATGAATGGATTTTTAGAAATTCACACTTTCAAAAACTGTGTATTGTTCATCCAAAATACCCACATATTATTTGTTATACTAAACAGTGAAAACATGAGAATGATTATATCACAAAATACAAAATATCCATCAGCACATAGAGTGATAAAAGAGCCATTTATAATTGTAGGGAGAGGATACTAGAACATACATCTGACCCAGACTGTAGTCACTATTGTAGGAAAGTATTGAATGAGACTAACTTGGAGCTTCAAGAAACGAAAAAATAAAAATGCTACTTCTTTTTTTTTTAATGCACCAATGACTGCAATAAACTAAACAGGCTTAATACATTTAACAAATGTTTATAATTAAAAAGAGACATTAGCTAACATTAACTAATGAGCTTCCAATTAATGCCCTTTAGACAAAGATAGAAATGCCAAATCTCAATTAAGAGCAGAAATCATTTGTTTAGACTTTCTGGAAAGACAATGCATATATATAGTATACACTCAATGAAGAAGAATCTCAACTCACTGCTGTAAACTACAGATACAGCCGGAATGTTCAAAAAGTCAAATGAAGAAAAGGACTAATAGTTCACTAGTCAAAACATTGAAATAAATTCCACTTGTCTATGGAACAGCACAAGCAAGGACCAGATTACTTTTTACTGGGAGAAAATGAGTATGGACGTAAGAAGACACATATTCATTGTCCATTGTAGGTGGTATTTTTCATTGCAATTACTTGTTTAAGACTGTTGGGATAAGTAAAAATTAACCTCTTTCAGGGATAAAGAAAATGAGTCTTGCCAAAGTATAGCTGATTTTACCGTCACTGGAAGGCAGGCATGATGTTTTTAATTATTTTTCATTTAGAGCTTCATGTTTTAAAATTGAAAGAGGAGGACAAAGTCAAAGCAAATAGCTCTGTTTTTAATTTAATAGAACTGTCCATCAGCTGGAACTTTGGAATATCTGGAAGGTGGTCAAAATGGTGACTTTTGTTAGATGACTTCTGTTTTGGACAAAATATGTCCATGAGAATCATGTGAAAATATCATGACCTGCTCCAGCATGGCCTTGCCATAATATTTTGTGTGTGTGCTATAAAGATTTCTATGCAATTTATGGTTGTTTAACAACCAATTAAAACACAAAACTAGCAGCGGCTGCCATGCCCAGCCAGCCTATGCAGGTGAGTCTCTTCACTGACCATCTCCCTGTGCAAAGCAGCAGAGGCAGCTCCTCCCCCAGATGCCCTCCTGTGACCATGCAGGCGTCGCTTTTAGCAACCCTATCCCTTTCGGGGGCAGTGTTTTCTGCCCACTTCTGTCTGTGCAAGTGTCCTTTATTCCTTTTTTTTTTTTTTATAATAAACCTACTTTTTTGGATAAAAAAAATTAAACACACACACACACACACAAAACTGTTTCATCACCCCAAAATAGCATCTGTACTATTCTTTAAATGTCAAACTCACCCTAACTGCTACTCCTATTCCTAATCCCAGCAATTACTAATTACTTTTCATTTGCATTATCTTGCCATTGTCAGTTTGTAATACAAATAGTATATGACCTTGGGAAACTGGCATTCTCACTCATCACAATATCCCCAAGATACATCTAGTCGTATTATGTATCCATTGTTCTTGCCCTTTAATTGCTGAGTTGTATTCTACAGTACAGATGTAGTAGAGTTTATGTTTATTTATTTATTTTTTTTTAAGATTTATTTAAGACTAGGGTACAGGCCTGAGTTGCAGGGGTGGTGAGAGAATCCACCAGAGACAGAGTGGGGAGCAGAACAGGCAGATCGATGAAGTACACTGCTGAGGGGAGCAGCGGGCTGGTCAGGAGAGGTCTGCTACGCCATGGGGGTCACCTCCCTGGCTGGGGACCAGACTCTCAGTGAAGCAGCGGCAGCAAGCTTCATAGCAAGCTTCATGGTGCTGTGCTTTAACTGGTTGCTCTACCAGGGAGGGCCCAAATGTAGTTTTTTTGTTTGTTTGTTTGTTTTAAGTAGTTTTTTTTTTTTTAAAGATTTTATGTATTTATTCATACAGAACTGGGGTACAGGCCAGAGATGTGGAGGGTGAGAGGATTCACCAGAGACAGAGCGGGGAGCAGAACAGGCAGATCGATGAAGTACACTGCTGAGGGGAGCAGCGGGCTGGTCAGGAGAGGTCTGCTACGCCATGGGGGTCACCTCCAGGCAGGGGATCGAACTCATGCGGAAGTGGCCTCAGTTTCTTAGTGCTGTGCTTTAACCCGCTGCGCCACCAGGGAGGGCCCTGTAGTACAGTTTTTTTAAGCATTCACACATTTAGGTGTATGTCAGTTAATTTCAGTTTGCTGGCATTTCAAAACTGCTATCAGCAATCTTGTACATGTTTTTGTGTACACATAAGTTTTCACTTCAAGATAAATGAAAAGCCTTTGTTAGGTCAAATGGAATTGCATATTTAGTGTTGCTATTTGTTTTTTAGTACAAACCCATTTATTTACTAATCAAAGGGATAAGCCTTGAAACCAACACTTTGAAATAGTTGCATGTAAAATATTTTTGATAAAGATAATTGAATGTAGTAACTGGGAAAAAAATTAAAAGCAGAAAAGAGATCTGCTCATTCAACTGAGCTTGTTCATCTTTGGAGATAAGGCCTGTCCAACATGATGATGGGATTTTTATTCTACTTTCCCATACATCTGGGAACAGGTGCCATTGTTCATGAGACACCCCTCCACTCATTACCCAACTTCTGGTTTTCTTGTTACTGTGTGTTACTCCTCACCCCCTTCCTAATGCTGGACCAAGAAGCTGTTTACTGTAGAGTTGCAGTTTGAGTTTTGAGTTTTTCTGCCATGAACTGTGGTTTCTTCAAACTTCTCTCCCAAATGATATGAAAAATATATTGTTTTCAAAGAACACTGTTTTTACAGTGAGGTGATCACCATAAACAGTGATGGCCCAATCTAGTTTGGCCACTGCACCCATTTTTTTCTTTAATAATACAATAGTTTATTTTTACATCATTTTGTGCCTTTTCCCATCTCAGTTGTCATCCCCGTGGGCTTCCCACCACCAGTTCACCTGTGTGCTCTGACCATAATCTAGGGCACTCCTCCCCCACATTTTTTATCCCATTCCCCACTCCACCCCCATAGAATGTCTCTGGTATATGATTGTTCATTATTATCCCCCCCCCCGGGTTCTTTATACTCCTGCTATGAGTGAAACCATCTGGTACTTTTCTTTTTTTTCTGGCTTATTTCACTAAACATGATCCCTTCAAGCTCCATCTATGTAGCTGCAAAAGTCATGAGTTTATCTTTTTTGATTGTTGAGTAATATTCCATTGTGTATATGTACCACATCTTTTTAATCCAATCATCTACTTTTGGGCATTTGGGTTGATTCCATGTCTTTCCTATTGTAAATAAAGCAGCTATAAACACGGAGGACTGCACCAATTTTTTTATAGTCACGCCCAAACCTAGTTCCTTCAAATATCCCTTAGAGCCACTGCTGCTCAGACACCATTTCCTCCCTACTGCTGGGTGATGGCCACAGTTGGTGAGGGTAGGGGTACAGACAAAGCAGCTTGGAAACCAAAATGTTGCTGTTACAGAGCAACCCTGATATGAAATGGGTTGCCTGAATGTGGGTCCCCACCTGTGTGCTTAAAGGGACTTACAATACGGCCCTCCCTGGTGGCGCAACGGGTTAAAGCACAGCACTGAGAATCTAAAGCCGCTTCCGCATGAGTTCGATTCCCGCCTGCCCCGGAGGAGACCACATGGCGTGGCAGACCTCTCCTGATCCGCCCGCTGCTCCCCTCAGCAGTGTACTTCGTTGATCTGCCTGTTCTGTTCCCCACTCTGTCTCTGGTGAAGCCTCTCACCGCCCCTGAGCCTCTGGCCTGTACCCCAGTTCTATATGCACAAATAAATAAATCTTTAAAAAAAAAAAGGGACTTACAATATTCAACTGCAGGCACACACAAAAGGTTTATAAAGGGTTTATTTACAAAAAAACAAAGGGAGGGGGAGGAGAATGAAGAAATAAATAACTCAGGGAGAGAGAGATAAGTTTTTTAATGTGTCCTACCAGTTCCCCTGACATAGAATCCCAATGGTATGCTGAGAGTCCGCAAAAAGGCAAGAGTCAAGCCAAGAGACCCTCAAGGCCCACATGTCTGGTTTTATACCAAACCTGCACCCTCAGGAGATTGTACCAAACCATCACCCTTCAGTGATGATGGGATCTTTAGTTCCCAGTGTTTAATTTACCCTCTTTGACCTGGAGTCGGGATAGAGTCCACAAAACCTGTGTCTGGAGAGTTGTTCATGACATCCTTCCCCCCTACCAGTGCAGGAGACTCTCTGTATGTTTAGTTGTTGTTGTTGTTGTTTTTCCAAAGATTTATTTTATTTATGCACATAGAACTGGGGTACAGGCCAGAGGCACAGTGAGAGGATTCACCAGATACAGAATGGGGAGCAGAACAAGCAGATCAATGAAGTGCTGAGGGGAGCAGCAGGCGGGTCAGGAGAGGTCTGCCACACCATGTGGGTCACCTCTTGGTGGGAGATAGAACTCATGCTAAAGAGGCGTTAGCTTTTTAGTGTTGTGCTTTAACCCACTGCACCACCAGGGAGGGTCTCTGTATGTTTAGTTTTTAAGAAGTTATGAAATTACCACTACCATTTTATATTTGTATTTGTAATATATTAAAGACTCAGGTCTCCCATATCCTCACCAGAATTTGCTACCATCGCTATATATATTTTTAAAGAGTTATTTTATTATTTATGCATACAGAACTGGGGTACAGGTCAGAGGCGCAGGGGGCAGTGAGAGGATTCACCAGAGACAGGGTGGGGATCAGAACAGGTGGAGTGACAAAGCACACTGCTGAACTGAGCAGCAGGCGAGACAGGAGAGGTCTGCAGAGCTATGTGGATCACTTCCAGGGCCGGGGATCAAACTTGCACTGAAGTGACTATGGTTTGCTTGCAGTGCTGAGCCACCATGGAAGGCCTCACTACTGTATTTTTAAGTTTGAAATGTTCTAACAGTCACCTGACCAAGGTCTTCCTTTTCAATCCCTAGTGATTTGGTGGTGGAAATCATTTGCTTATTCCCATCTGTGTGTCCTCATCAGTAAAATGTCTCTTTGTGCACTCTGTACACTTTCCATCTTTTTCTATTGTTCGTTTTTGTGATTTTTTTTTCCAACCATATAAAGTTTCAGTAATAAGCAATAGTGTTTGGAAATGCATATGTGTAGTAAAACTCAAACAAAGCAAGAAAATGATCTCCATACAAGTCAGAATAGTTGTAGGGATGAGAAGGGAGGAAGGGCTGTCCTCAGAAAGGTGCAAGAAACTCCTGGGAGATGTTCAATGTCCTTTTTCTTGATCTTACCATTCTTTTTGTCAACACTGGTGTTTACATTGTAATAATGTGTTAAACTCTTATGCTTCATGCCCTTACCTTTTATATCAAATATGCTATTTTTAAAGTAACCATAGGCACTATAGTTATGGAGCATTTGTTAACTGTCAGAGTATATGCCACATGTTTTACTGAATTCACTGTTATTTAATCCTCTCTCTTCCCAGTGATCCCAAGAAATAGGTTATATTATTATTATAATTTATAAAGAGGCTGAGGTTTAAAGTGGCTAAGTAGCTTCTTTGAAGTAAAGTGGTCAGTCTAGTCTGTGTCAAGACAAAGGATCATCAGCATCTCTGATTCCAGAGGTCATGCTCTAACCATTAGCCAGCACCAACACGATCCTTTCTGGAACAATACTAGTGAGAGTTCATTATTTCAGTTGTGATGAATATTTGTGAATTGGAGCCATCGTATCAAAATTGGGATGCATAATTATTTCATTAATGTGCTTCAAAGACTATGTAAATGATGGTCTTTTAGAGATAGGATATTTTTAACTTAATAATCTGTGATGACATAGTGAAATGAACTCTACCTCTCACTGTTATAAAGGAATATAGTGATTCTTCTACACAATGCTGCCACCGCTAAATGGATTACGGCATCATACTCATGCTATTCCTATCCTAATAAACAATGAATCTCATGAATACCTGTTAATGCTCATTTTATACGGAATTGATGGGGAGAGTACACAGGGAAGGTTTCACTTGAAAGTTGATAATGGTATTAGAGCTGGAAACTCCTGATGATGTGTTTACAGAAATTATCCAACAATACTACTCTTGGACTGGGGCTACTTTGTTCTATAGACTAGAACTTATCTCAAAAATTCAGAAAGATATAAATATCTGCTCATTGACAATAGAACTATGACTACTTCAAGCCATGCCATTGTTATAGAGTAGAAAAAAATGAATAAAACTTTACCTCTACCTTGACAATCTCCTGAAAAGACAGACTCTAAGTATGATTATCATGAAATGTGAGACAAATTATGCACAAGCTATGCACAGTATGGCATAGTAATCCAGATAACTCCTAACTCAGATCTGAGCAAATGGAATACTAACTACTGAATATCAGTGCCCCAAACGCCCACCCCCTAATATATTGAAATCCCAATGCTAGGTGATAAAAATAGGAGGTACAACCTTTGAGGTGGGAATGAGCCATGAGGAAAGAACCTTCATGACTAGAAATAGCACCTTGACAAAAGAGACCTAAGGAGAGGAGATCTCCTGTCACCCCACCTGGTGAGACTATTAGAAATCTGGGAACCCGAAGAGGACACTTGCTGCCCTGGCTGACACACTGATCTCAGGCTGTGTGAAATAAATTTCTATTGTTTATGCCATTCAATATGAGGACTTTGGTTATAACAGCCCAAAGAGACTAAGACAAATACTAATGCTTATTGTTAAAATGCATGTATTTAGGCCCTCCCTGGTGGCGCAGCGGGTTAAAGCACAGCACAAAGAAGCTTAAGCCACTTCCTCATGAGTTCGATTCCCGCCTGCTCCGGAGGTGACCACATGGCGTGGCAGACCTCTCCTGACCCGCCCGCTGCTCTCCTCGGCAGTGTACTTCGTCAATCTGCCTGTTCTGTACCCCCCTCTGTCTCTGGTGAATCCTCTCACCCTCCGCATCTCTGGCCTGTACCCTAGTTCTGTACGAATAAATAAATCTTAAAAAAAAAAAGCATGTATTTAAATATGCATATTTAAAATTTACATATTATGTGTGACAGACACACATAAAAAGGGAAATTCCATACAGAGAAACCACTGTTAGCAATAATACAAAGTTGAGGGGATATTTGAAAAGGAGCATGCAAGGAACAAAACCAGAGGCATAGCAAGGGATAATAGTGGAAGACTAGGCTTGAACCAACAGCTACCTGATGAGCTGTTACTTAATTAGTTATTTAATTTTAGGGCTGAAGAGGGTTGCACTTTTCCTTGACACATGGGAGAATTGTTTTCCTTTGGAATCTTTTATATATTTATTTGCTCAATGCCACTGAGTAGTATTTCATTGAATAAATATAACAGACTTTATTATTTGAGCATCCGGGGCTGGACGATGAGGCTGTTCCTAACATTAGGCTATTATTAGGAATAAAGTTAGCATTCCTGAAAGTAGCTTTGAAAGAGACCCATAGCTTGAAAGAGAGCCATAGCTTGAAAATGGCAAAGATTTAGATCTATATTGTCTGTACAACACTCAAGTTATAGAAAAGGGGAAATGCCTAGCTAACAACTTATGCAAGTCAAAAAAAGACAAATTATTTACTTATTACAGACACATTTTAAGAGTAGAATCGTGCAAGTACTCGGTTTGCCATAATTAATTCCCTACTCTCGTGAGCTTATTGTCAATGTTGGATTAATGCCAAACATTAAGGTAAAAAAAAATGCAAAATCAAATCCTAAATTGTTTATCAGTTTCTGTCACAATCCCCACCCTGCCACCCTGTCACCAAGCCCAAGGAGTTGTTTAAAGATCGGAACAAAACATCTATGCTGCAATAGCACTGCAGGCCATCCATCAGGTGTCCTCTCCCCTGGGCCCTGCCTCAGTTTAGCTCCTTCTTTGATAAATTGCTACATCTTTGATTCCAAAAACAAGAAAAAGTGGGGATAATAATATATCCCTATAGTTCCACATAACAAAGTCTTTTTATGTGTATTTATTTTCATTTTGGGAATCAAAAAATCAACAAATTGATTTAATGAATTATTTCACACAAAAAAATTATAAATGTGTACCTTTAATTTAAACTCCAGATTTCTAACACTAGTAAGCCCTCAGTGAAGGCAAACACAATTGACAATTAAAAACTGAATATTTGCTATAATTTCAGAACATTTTTTCAGGCATTGAGTAATATACCATCATCTGACTTTATTCAAACAGTGACCCTGCTGAGTAACTGCCATCATATCAATTTTTAAAGATTCATTTATTTATGCATACAGAACTGAGGTACAGGCCAGAGGTGTAGAGTAGTAAGAGGATTCACCAGAGACAAAGTGGGGAGCAGAACAGGCCAACTGAGGAAGTACACTGCTGAAGGGAGCATCAGACCCATCAGAAGAGGTCTACCAGGGCAGGGATCAAAGTCATGCTGAAGTGGCTTTTAGCTTCTTATAGGTGCTGTGCTTTAACCTGCTGCGCCACCAGGGAGGGCCTGCTATCATATTTATTTTATACATCAGAAGCCAATTGAGTCCAAAGGTGCTAACAGGAAGTGATGGTGGTGTAGTATTTGAATTCCATTTCAAATTATTTGCTAGTCCACCTTAATGGGTAAGCTGGCTCTAGTCCTTCTTAGAAATAGCAAAATATTTTACAGATGTGCTATTGTTAAGCATTCCAGAAAGCACAAGGACTCGAAAAACTTTTTTCCACATCTGGATAGTGTGATAAGAAAGGAAATAGAAGCAGAGCTACCACAGGGAATTGATTGCTTAAAGCTTAATCATCTTAATAACTAGAATGAAAAAGAATGTAAGTTTTCAATGACAAACTACATTTAGGTTTTGCCTTCCAACAATTTGTGTGCACATATCAATTATGCAATTCAGAAAAATATGCATTTAGAATTACTTGGCGCCTTCTGGAGATTGGAAGTGAAAATAAAAGCACCAAAATAGCAAATATATATATATAATCAACTTGGAGATATTTATCATTATTATGAATTCAAAACCACAAGTCACAGGTGCATATTACTATTGAACCATGAACTGAGTTTATTAAAAAGGCTAGAAATATCCCTTGCAATAACCAACTGAAAATAAATCACATTTTTAGCTCATTCATTTACCTTTCTCTTCCAAAATGTTCATGAGACACTCAAATAAGGAGCTGTTTTATTCAACTCCTACTTTAAATATTTTATTCAACTTCCATTTTAAATTTGTGATAAACTTAACTTTGCGTAAGACATGTTTTTCTGGGGCCCTTCCAGGTGGCACAACAGGGTAAAGTGCAGCACTATGAAGTTAGCTGCAGCTGCTTCAGCACGAGTTCAATCCCCAAACAGGGAGGTGACTCACATGGCACAGACCTCTCCTAACCCGCATGCTGCTCCCCTTAGCAGTGTACTTCATCAATCTGCCTGTTCTGCTCTCCACTCTGTCTCTTGTGAATCCTTTCACCACCCCTGCACCTATGGCCTGTACCCCAGTTCTGTATGAAATAATAATCTTTAAAAAAAGAGAGAGAGAACATGTTCTCAAACCAGGAACCACTTCTTTAAAAAAAAAAAAAAAGGAAAGGAATGTTTTTTAATATACCAAGGTATCCCAAAATACATCTTTACTGTTTTTTTTTTCTGTTAAATGTCATTTGAAAAAAAATAGTAAGTATGCTTTCAAATATGAACATAAAAAAGTAGTTTATAATGGCCTACTATGACATTTTAATAATTGCAGTAAAATATTGCCTATTTTAAAAACAATTTATTTAGGTGAAATTTATATTGAGACTGTCACTGTAAAAAATACATCGTCAATGACTTTTGACAAATGTATATAGCCATGTAATCCACTCAAAAACTGAGGAATAAAAAAAAAATTGTGTCCTTCAAAATGTCCCTTTATATCTTCTATTAGTTCCTAACTTCAGTCACAGATAACCACTGACATGTCACTATAGATTAGTTTTGCCACATTAGAATTGTGTATAAATGGAATTATAATATATGTCTTTTTGTGAGAATTCCTTTTCTCATAATATATGAGCTTGAAATGCATTCATGTTATGACATGCATTATTTGTCACTGAGTAGTATGCCACTGGATACTCAGTTTATCTCCATTTATTTACTCTCAATTTGTTTATCCACTCAGCTGTAGAACAGTTAGATTGTTTCTAAGTTCTAGCTACTAAGAGTAAAGCGATAATGAACATATATATGCAAGTATTTATGAGGTAAATATTTCCATACCTTTGTAAACATCGGGGAATGGTAACTCTAGATCAAAATATAAGTGTCGATTTAACTTGACAAGCAACTGTCCAGTGTTTCTGAAGAGATCCGCCACCAGTGATAAAGGAGGATTCTGGTTGTCACCCATATTGTCCAACAGTTTCATGTTACTTAAGGTCAGTCTTTTTAATGCATGTAGTGATATCTCATGTGGTTTTCATTTGCATGTCTAATGAAATTGAACAACTTATAATGGACTCCGTAGTCATTGGTATCTCTTTATTTTTAATTTTATTATAATTTTGGAGTTACATTTCTATAAAGTGCTGTTTATCATCTTACCTATTTTTATAGGTGCCTGGCAATGTTATTATTGAGTTAAAAGGATTTGTTATATGTCCAATTCAAGGTGGTAAAGAGTGTCTATTACATATGCTTTTACAAGATGTTTAGATATAGATATTATATTTTTATCTAAGTTAATATTTGTATAGGAGGCATTTAATGGCTGAGGGCTTTTCTTGGTATTTCTTTGTGAATATCCAGTTGTTCCAGGATCAGCTATTAAAAGGACAAATTTTGCCCACTGAACAAATCTTACAAGATTTGTCAATAATCAATTGACTAGATACCAGGGGAGTCAAATTCTGGTAGAAATTCTCCAAGTAAGACAACAATTTAACTAGTGGAAATTAGGGGGGAGATCTATCAATCATTTAAGTCTCTGAAAATTGTCCTAGTGGTATATATATATACTGAATTTTTTTTTAGATTTTTATTTATTTATGCATAAAAGAGCTGGTGCACAAGCCAGAGGTTCAGGGAATGAGAAGATTCACTAGAGAGAGTAGGAAACAGTGATTGAAATACACTGCTGAGGAGAGCAACAGGTGACACAGGTGAGGTCTATCACACCATGTGGGTCACCACCCTGGCCGGGGAATGACCTTGTGCTGCAGTGGCTGCAGATAGGTTCACAGTGCTGTGCTTTAGCCTGTTGTATCACAAGAGAGACCCATGTTACTCTGTTGAATATTTTTTGAATGTTGGAATATTTCCCTTATACGTGGCATAGTGCCATTATTTTGATTGTGTAAATTCAAGATTCAAGTCTATTATTCATTAAGTTTGAGCCTTATGGTGTCTGTATTTCCTTGAATAAAATAAAAATTATAATATACTAGCATTTAAGTAACTTATTCTACAATGTCATTATACCAAATTTCATCTAAATTTATTTAATATTGTATTCTCTGTTGTCAGAAATAGCAGAATAGAAACAAAAGCAATTCTGTGCTTCCTTAAGTGTTATGCCTTTTCATCATAAAATGTTTTTGTTTTGATTCTATCAAAATAAATTATTTTCCTCAGTTATATTTTTATGTGAATGAATGTATAAATATGTGAAAAAAATAATTCTTGCAATGAATTGTTGTACCTATAATTTCACTAGCATCTAAATGGGTACTGAGCTTATTTAACACCGAAATATTTTTGATACACATACAACTCATAGGACTTTACTTTTATTTCTGAAGTAAAGGAATTACATTCCCATAGAAATTATACAGTTATGAGTCTTTAAAGATCTGCATTAAGCACCTCAGATGGATTTTATTCATAATATGTAAGATTATTTGAGGTAAAATAAATTGAGACATGATTCCCATCAATCGCTCAAAATCTAAAAATATTAAACTGCAGATTGGTTACCATGAAAATAATCATTATTCTATAATTCCACAAATTTATATTGGGTGTCTAATATGAAGCATTATCCAGAAGCTAATTGTATAAAAGACAAATAACAGTCAAGTGTCAGGGAATTTACAAATGAATACATACTGAACTGGGTTTTGTAGACTTTCTAAGATCTGAACACATACCATGATGACTGAGATCTTAACAAATAACAAAGTTCATAAAACTGCATGATGGTTGGTTCTGCCTATGTAAAATGCATTTATTCCAAAGGTACATATGCTATTCTTCTTTTAAAAATCACGGTAGAGTCTGTTTTTACTCCTTTAAGTTTCCCTTTGTCTCAAAATTTTTTAGACGACTTATTTATTTACTCATACAAGAACTGGGGTACAAGAACATAGGTGGTTAGAAGACCCACCAGAGACAGAGTGGGAAGTAGAACAGGCAGACAGATTGAAACACACTGTTGAGGGGAACAGTGGGCAAGAGAGCTTGACAGGTCTGCCACACCATGTGGGTCAGCTCCCTGGCTGGGGATCAAACTTGTGCCACAGCTTTACAGTGCTGTGCTTTAACCCTTTGTGCCACTAGGAAGGGCCCTTTGGTCTCAAATTCCAACTACAGAAGAAATATAGAATTTAAAGAGTGTAATTAGGAGAATGTTTTTAGCAACAATAGCAAGTAAAGCATATTAAAGTTTGAATTGGCTGAAAGATGGTCATTCTTTCAACTCATATCCTACTATACTTCTCACTAGAAAGAAAAAGATCAAGGTCATCATATTCTTGAGGTCCCTCTCATGATCTGTTCAGGAAATTTAGTTTCCCCACTATGTCAACTTGACATCTACAGGAATAATTACTGTGATTTTATAGGCAATTGCAGCTTCACAGAAAGTCATACTCTGGCATGATAGGTATTCTATTAATAGCATGATAACTTGTTGAATAAAATAACTGACAATAATAAATAATAAAATTAGAGGCAAAATGAGATCTTATAAAAATGCTCACCATGTTTAAGAATTGTTATTATGATAGTCATTTACAAATTAGCTTACATGGCTGTGAGTTTTCCAGGCATTCTTCCTGTGGCCTTTAACCAAATGGTAGCTGCTAGGTTAAAGTGTGCTGATTTAGATTTAAATAAATTTATATTTGAATCCTCACTATGCCACTACTAGCTGTGTGACCTGGGCACATTTTTACCTTATCTTTTCATGATCAGGTCTCCATCTGTGTTAAATAAGGGTCATAATGGTGCCTACGCCACTGGGTTTTGTTACAATTAAGTGAACACTACATATGAAGCATTTGAATGGTGTTTGCATCCTCCAGTCAAAGCTTAATCCACGTATGTTGGCTGTAGAGTCCAGCTTCTTTCATCCACCTTGTCATTTCATTCTCCATCTTCCTACAGAAGGTGTCTATCTTTTTTGGTTAAGATAAATTGTGTCAGCCTATAAATATAACCACTGACCTTCAGGTTATTGTTGTTAGTAATAACAGTAACAACACATCTCCTTCAAGATAATGTCAGTCTTTATCTAAGCCTCTCAACAGCAATTTTCCCGTTGTGGGTGACAATCATTGTATCCTCTTTTCCTTTCTTTCTTTCTCTTTCTTTCTTTCTTTCTTTCTTTCTTTCTTTCTTTCTTTCTTTCTTTCTTTCTT
>NW_004567126.1:3551367-3557459 GCF_000260355.1 Condylura cristata | reverse complement strand
CATACAGAACTGGGGTACAGGCCAGAGGTGCAGGGACAGTGAGAGGATTCACCATAGACAGAGTTGGGTGCAGGACAGGCAGACTGATGAAATATACTGCTGAGGGGAACAGCGGGCGGGTCAGGAGAGGTCTGCCTTGCCACGAGGGACACCCCCTTGGCCGGGGATCGAGATCATGAAGTGGCTGCATCTAGCTTCATAGTGCCTTGCTTTAATGCATTGTGCCCCCAAACATTTTTTTGCTCACTGAGCTTCAATTCTTTTTACTAAGAATAACTGCAAATCCAAATCACCCAGTTTCTCAATATTGCCAAATTCATATTTTTCTGTGAACCCCTTTCTTATCCTATAAGCTTTCACTTATCAACACCCAGGGTCCCTTGGATCTATAAATCAGTCATTAACAAGATTCCTTACATTCTCAATTTTCTCTCTGGAATTTCTTTCAACTCAACATGTTAATTAAACTTAACATGTTAATTAATTACCTGGCAATTCTGATGCCTTGAGGTCTCCCCCAAACTGACTGTTTTGCTTTCTAAGTTCTCCATACCCTAGACCTGGAAGGGGTTGAGGTGCCCTCATTCCGAGGAGCATGGTCCCAAACTGTTCTACCGTACTCCCCACCCTTGAACCTGGAAGATGACAAGTGTCCTTATAGGGCTCTTGTAGGTAGTGGGCCCTTGTAGTGTCTTTATAGAGCAATGAGGATGCTGAGGCTTTTATGCCACTGCAAAACAAGACCTCATGTGGAGGAGGAGACCACCACGAGGAAAAGCCCACTATCTCTGAGGCAGCAGACTCCTCGGGAATATTAGTCATTTTAGAGCTTGCCCAGTGGTAACACAAAGATAAAACTGATGGACTAATAATTCCACCAAAAAGCAAGGAACTTCTTCAGGCTGATGTTCTATCAGTGGGATCTGGGGTAGATGGGATCGTTTTTATACCTCCAGGAGATGAAAATCAAAGGGTGGCCAGTGGGTTTCTGTGCCCTAAAGAAATCTGGAGTGGCAATGGCCCCAGTGCACAGGTTCGAGTGGACAGAGGTGGGTGTGAGAGCAGCCCCAAGCCTGGCTAAGGGAGGAAACCCTCACCAGGTTCTCTGCAGCCATGCAGGAGATGTACCTAAAAGCCAACTTAGACAAGGAAAAAGCTGGTGCCAAGGTCAGGAAGCCCTGAGTGGTTGTCAAGCAGCTGAAAGAATGCTAAAGAACACAAGGGAGCCACTTCGAATCACATGAGAGTGATATCCTGCTCACTTTTAGATAAGGGTGAGAGGCTGAGGAACCCATCCTCAGGAGATGGCTTGTGGTGCAGACCATAGCCACAGAGGGCACCAGAGAGAGACCACACATGGAGTTTGTTATCGACAGGTCCCCAACCTAAGTGAATGTGCAAAGGTTGGGCCTAATTTCAAGGGTCTCCATGTCACATTGGTGGCTGTGAAGCTGAATGTTAGAGTGACAGCAGTGAGCACCCCTGGGGATTGTGCTATTTCCCCCAGAAGATTATAGACTGTGTTGCCAGTCTCAGAATGAGTGCAACCTGGGAATGGATGTGTTGTACGAGAGAGAAGGCCAGGAAGCCTGATGGCTCCCAGTGTGTGGTTCCCATGAGAACAGGTGCTGTGAGTGAAGAGTCTTCCCCCCTCACATGAGCAGTGCCTTCAAGTATCAGGATTGTTGGGTCATCTGCTAGTGCTAATAATCTTGCCTTTTTGTGCCGAGGTTGGTGACCAGCACTTTTAGTGGACGGCGATTAGTTGAACGTTTTTATTCTCTTTACTTTTGCAGATCATGGCTGCCATGTTCCACATTTGCCAGGGAAAACTTGTGCATAAACTATATGGCAAAAAATGTTTGAAGGAGTGCCTGAGAGGGTAAATGAAGGCTCAGGCTTTATATTGCCAGCTTTTGTGGCTATCACCTGCTGTGAGCTGGCTACTAGCTGGCCCCTCATGGGAAGCTCTGCAAATCACAGCAGAACATCCCTTGACTACCTACAGAGAGAGTATCATCAGGCAGGCTCAGGGATGCCTAGGCTGTAGTGACCTGACTATGTGACTATCTTCATGGTAGTCTCAGATAACTGCCTGTGATAACATCAAATACTTTGTCAATGCACATGTCTCTTGATATATCTCATGACATCCTGTTCTCTGCTTCTCGTAAAACTTTGTCCCCCATTCAAATCCCACCCTCTGGACTACTGTTAAATGATCCACTTTGACTTGCCTGTAGGCTTTCAATAAATGGCACAAGAACTTCTGCTCAGGTAGTAGAGTCTTGCCTTCCAAACCTGTTCCATGACTGTTGTGCTCTTCATGGCATTCCCCATGTTGTAAATCAACAACAAAATTCCTGTGGCAGCAACCTGCAGCCTTGAATGCAGAAGGAGCTTGGGAGCATGGGCTGGGGCACACATGTCTGATGGCGGACACGTGGAGTGTGGTGTGGGCATGTTCAAGTGGGCACAGATGAGCCTGAGCAACAAGGGGGGTATCACTAAGAAACAGTGACAATGGAAAGGCTGCAGCCAAGAATGGCTACAAACAACTACAAGAGGATGAGTGACTACAGAGTCAGGACCAAAGAGAATTTCCAAAGAGTAGAGATTCTCTGGGGGTGACAGGGGTCTGCTAGCTTCCCAGGCCCCCAGCCCCTGCCATCCCTGTGCCTTGCTTCCATTACAGTCTTTCCTTCATAAAAATTTTGTGCTCCCAATTTTGGGTTCTCCCTGGTGGCACAGTGGGTTAAAGCACTGCACTATGAAGATTTCAGAAGCCACTGCAGCACAAGTTTGATCCCCAGCCCTGGAGGTGACCCACATGGCATGGCAGACCTCTCCTGATCCACCCACTGCTCCCCTCAGCAGTGTACTTCAGTACATCTGCCTGTTCTGCTCCCCACTCTGTCTCTGGTGAATCCTCTCACCACCACACCTCTGGCCTGTATCCCAGTTCTGTAAGCATAAATAAATAAATCTTAAAAAAAAATTCCCCATTTTGTGTCATCAGTCATAAAGTTAATGCTCCTGTTTGATTCATCTACTGACCCCAGGGGGACTGTCTTGTGTCTCCTCAGGATTTCAGTGTAAAATTTATGTTATTTTTCACAACATTTCCACTGTCCTAATTTTGACGATTTCATTATGCACATAAATATTCCATACAAAAGGATGGTTATTTTTTCCCCCACGGTGTGCCTGTTGTCATCAGATGGAATGGCTTTTTCAAGAAACACACTCTGGAGCTTGCATGAGGCTTTAAAAAGAAAATTAGATATAACGTGGCTTTGAATATAAAAGTGAGAATTAACAAAACAAAAGGGACCAAAGTGGAGGACAATAAAGGGAGGAAATACCTGAGAGAACATTTAAGGATTGTTTCCTTAAACAGATTTTTTTCAGTATCCTTGTCATTTCCCACTTCAGAGCATCTCCCCTCCCTTTTCTGAGTATTAATTTCCTTCATGTCTCCCAGGACACTGAGCAGAACTTAAAACCTTCATACAAACACTCCCTGGCCACCTCAGCAAGAAGCCTAGGCAGCTTTCATTTAAATTCCAAGTGCCCTACAATCAGAAGGACCTAGCAGACTTTTCCATACATGAACTTTTCTCATACTTTTATGTGGACCTTCACAGGAGTCCTCGAACACACAGTGAATGTTAAGCTCATGGAAGTGGAATAGTGTAAACTTAGAAAGAGGAGGTTCCAGGTTCCCTACTTCACCTAAGGGAGAGTCCAGCTGAGGGGCAAAAGGAAAGCAGTAAGAACTGGGGAGAGGCATTCCCAGGAGAAGAGCTGGAGGAGGCACATGGAGCAGAAAGACAAGTCAAGAAAGAGCTGTGCTTGCTTCTCAACTTTGGCTTTGCACTAAGGGCTTGGAAGTAATCATGTGGGGTTGAGACAAATCGGCACTTGAAAGAGCTGTGGGTGAGAGAACTGTGGGTAGGCTGGCCATGCCGGCCTTTATCTTGATGTGTGCTTTGATTTTGTCCCGTTCACCCCCGTCTTGCCTGGCCCCTTTTCCCACTATGGTTCCCCACCAGAGGGTGCCTTAGATTTGTGACAAACTTGGGAACTTAGCAGCCTTGCTTTGGTCCACCCCTGTTTGGTTGGGCATTTACTTACAAGGGGGTGGGTAATTGGATGCTTTGTTAGGAATCTATTATCCCTTTTTCTCTTTACTGCACACTAATTCTATTAAAGATCTTTACTATTAAAGGGCTTACATGCTAAGAATATGCTTTGTCTTTTGCAAAAGAGGTCCATTGAGAACATGCAGGTTTGGGGGTTTTCGGTGTCCCTCAGTGTGTCTGCATACAGAAGGAAGACTAGGGCTTACCACATACTTTACCTCCTCTTTAAATATGCACATAAAGATGGAATCATTTAAAAAATATGTATTTATGCATACTGGGGTACAGGCCAGGGGTGCAGGTTATAAGAATATTCACCAGAGACAGAGTGGGTAACAGAAGAAGCTAAAATACACTGCTGAGGAGAGCAGTGGGTGAGTCAGGTAAGGTCCGTGCCATGTGAGTCACTTCCCTGGGGATCGAACTTGTGCTGCAATAGCTGAGGATAGCTTCATAGTGCTGCACTTTACCCTCTTGCACCACCAGGAAGGGTCAAGGATGGAGTAATTTGTAAAATGATGGAGAAAGGGAGAGTGATGTAGTCTTGGTGAAAAGAAAAAAAAAGTGTTTTTTTTGTTTTTTGGGGTTTTTTTGTTTGTTTTTTTTATAAAGGTTTGTCATTGCTTGCTATACATCTCACAAGAGTAGGTACAAGCTCTCCTGAATCTTATGGCATAACAAGGGAAATAAACTTTGTACCCTTTTGTTGTGCAGAGATGAATGTGGTGGCTTAGGAGTGGTGAGAAGTAGGAACTTATCACAAAGTCACAAGCCTGGACCAGATTTTAGGGTTTTTTTTATTCTTTAATTAGTATTCCATCCATTCTATAACACCATTATTATTATTATTACTGGTATCATTATTATACTTCATAGAGTATCTATAAAACCAACTGTGTTTTATTAGAACCCTAAAATCTATTCATATGTGACCAGACATTATTGTTTGCTGTTCACTTCATAATCTTTCCTGCTCATCAACTAAGGGGCACTTCGAGATGCTAAGAACAGTCTTTGCATTTCTCAGTGCTACTTCTTAGGGGAACTTCAAAACTCACATTAGGAAGCCAATTAGTTGTATTAGAGTTGGATAGTAACAACAGGGTACAAATTTTGTAGAAAATATAATTTTTCTTTTATTATTTTACTAATACAATAAGCCACACAATTTTTAAACTAACTCTTAACACTCCTCAGTCCCTTTGCAGAGGTCATTCTAATATCCACATACTCTGAATAAATTGGTTTAAATGGGTAATTATACATTTAATGCCCTTTAACACAATTGGTTTGCTGTAGCAACAGTTTATAACAGTAAGCAATTTACTGGAAGATACTATTATCCAGAGAATAAAATTGAGCTGCAAACACTACAGCTTGGAGGTCCAAGATCCAGAAGTCCTGTGATTTTCTGCAATCATGGTATTATGCAATAAGTAGCATGGTAGGGTAGTAGAAAGAAATCAATTAGGGTTATGCAATATTTTTTTTTTCTGTTTTTGGTTCCTAATATGTTTTTGCTGTACCTTCTTCTTGGTGGGAACATATTATAAAATGTTCTAGGAAGAGCTCTCCCTGTGAAGCAGCTATTCAAAAATATGTTGGTAAGCCAGATTTTCAACCCTCCACTAATGACCAAGTCAGATATAGAATATTTAAACAATTTTACACAGCCTTTGCATCTTCACAGGGTATTTTTTAGAAATCACCCAGCACTGGACCTCCCTAGTGGCCTAGGGGTAAAGTCTCAGCACTATTACCACTATTGACTGAGTTCGATCCCCAGCTGACTCACTTACCATGCACCAGACCTCTCCTGTCTCACCCTCTGCTCCCCTCAGTAGTGTATTTTAGTACCGTTTCTGCTTCTCTTTCTGTATCTAGAGAACCTTCTCCTCCCCGCTGTACCTCTGGCTTATAACTGAGTTCTTCTGTGGAAAAAAAAAA
>NW_004567126.1:3549539-3550632 GCF_000260355.1 Condylura cristata | reverse complement strand
GCCCGCTGCTCCCCTCAGCAGTGTACTTCGTTGATCTGCCTGTTCTGCTCCCCGCTCTGTCTCTGGTGAAGTCTTTCACCACCCCTGAGTCTCTGTCCTATACCCCAGTTCTGTATGCACAAATAAATAAATATTTAAAAAAAAAAAAAGCAACTACTGATGATAATAACTTTGTGAAAAGTTGTGGGTACTAGGCTGATACCTTGCAATACAAATGGGGATCTCAAAGACTGACAGCACACAACTGTCACAACTGAAAACTTGTCAAAAACGCAGACTCCCCAGTGACAGCTTCAGACCTACTGATACAGAAAATGCATTTTTAACAAGGTCCCAAAAGGACTCTTATAAACATTGATATTTGAAAGCACTGCTCTAACAGACCCACTCAGTTCTGCTTTCTCTGTCTGGATTAGATGCTTACCAAATGTCAGTTGAGTTTTTTCCCCATATGCACAACTGTTTAAATCATTTTGTGGTTCCATGTGTTCTTGTCATGCAGCAGGATGAATTGAGTACAAAAAGAGGTAGAGACTGTTTTATGGGCAAAATCGAATACTTTCTCGAGTTTCATAAATGTGAAATGCTACTATAACTGCCACTTAATTGTTTCTAGGCATAGAAATTAATTACTTAAGGAAAGGGGAAAACTAAAATCTGGAGGGATTCTGAATTTTGATTGCTTCATATACACAAGTCCCCATGTTCATTTAAATATACAAGAAAAAACCCCCCAGGAAATCATACATATTTCTGTCCTATATTCGAAGATTAGTGAACATTTCCATCGCATGTTGTATATAGTTTAAATAAAACCTCAGTGAGGCCAGATCTCAGTAGCCCTTTAGGACAAAATAATCAATTACCCAATCGTGTTTATATAATTTTTCACATATGCATAGTAGACAGTAATGAAATGACTGCTCAATAGTTTATGAAGGTCGTGAAACATAGTGTTGGGCCACTGGAAAGAGTATAAACCCAGGTCTGTGTAATTCATTCTTTCAACAAATAAGTCTTAAAGGCCCCTCAGACATTGGTAGATGCTAGAGACACAGTATCTTTTTTTTATTATTATTATTACAAAGTTTAT
>NW_004567126.1:3529382-3545933 GCF_000260355.1 Condylura cristata | reverse complement strand
GCGGAACTTCCAGGGGCCCGGGTTTTCCCGGGAGTTCCCTTCTGGGAACTCCCCAATCGCCGATTCCCTCTCAGTTATCTACCTTCTAGTGATTCCAGGGTGTTTTCATTTGGGTTAAAACTTGTAGTAAGTGAGTCTATAGACCGTTTTCAGTCCTCAGTTCCTATGAAGGCTTGGACGCGGTGATCTCGGTGTCTTTACTCTGCCGCCATCTTCTCCTATATGTCCATGTTGAGCATTTTTACATATGTTAATTTAGTCACATTTTGTCTCATTTTTTGCATTGCAAATATTTTCTCCCAGTCTATGACTTGCATTTTCATTTTTCTATAGTTATTGTTCAAAATAGAAAACATCTTGGTGAAGTTCTTTTGTTTTTACTATGATTTCTACTTTTGATGTCCTCTGAGATATCTTTGCTTAATCTATGGTCAAAAGGCTTTATCCTATGTTTCTTCTAGAATTTTCATATGGGTAGCCTTTACTTAGATCTGTGACCAAGGAATTTTTTTTTATTTTATTGAAGAAAATCACTATAATAATATTTTCTTTAATTTTGTATATGACATGAGGCAAGGCAAAGTTCATTCTCCTCTCTATGTATATCTAATCAGGGTAGCACCATTTGTTGAAACAAATTTTTCCATCCCACATTGAGTTGGACATTTATCAAAAATCAGTAGACCCCATGCATATAATTGTATTTAGCTTAATTATTGTATTTCATTGCTCTTTAAGCCAATATTACCCTATATTGATTGGTAAATCTTGAACTCTTTTAGTGATTCCTCTCTAACTTTATTATCCTTAGTCAATACAGTTTGACTATTCTAGCTTCTTTGCATATTCATGTAAATTACAGAATCAGCCTATCAATTTTTATAAAAAAGTATTTAAAATTTTGACTACAATGGAGAATCATTCCCTACATAAATATGTAAAAGTTGACATGTTGACAGTATGTCAGTATCTTCCAATCTATGAATTTATTTCCTCTCATTTTCTTGTCTTCAGTTGTTTCATAGTCATCTTTTGTAGTTCTATTATACAACTGTTACACAAAAACCCAGCATTTTTTTGTTATTTGACTTGTATTCTGTGATCTTGCTAGAGGCACTTATTTAATAGCTTTTTTAAAATTAAAATTGTTAGAATTTCTTTGTTCAGGATCTTGTCTTGTGCAATATATAATTTGGTTCTTTCTTTTTTAAAGAATTATTCATTCATATAGAACTGGGGTACAGGCCAGTGATGTGGAGGGTGAGAGGATTCACCAGAGACAGAGCAGGGAGCAGAACAGGCAGATTGACGAAGTACACTGCTGAGGGAAGCAGTGGGCGGGTCAGGAGAGGTCTGCCATGCCATGTGGATCTCCTCCAGGGCAGGCAGGAATCGAACTCATGCAGAAGTGGCTTAAGCTTCTTAGTGCTGTGCTTTAACCTGCTGCGCCACAAGGGAGGGCCCAATTTGGTTCTTTCTTTCCAACCTGCAAGGCTCTCATGTCTTTTTTTGACTATTGCAGGGACTAGGGCGGCTACAGCACAATATTGAAAGAAGTAGTGAGAGCAGATGAGTATTCTCAGCGTGGGATTGTCACATCTTTTAACTTTATGATATTAGTTGAAGGATTTTCCTTCTTTATCAAGGACATATCTTCATTAAGATGTTCTTTATCAAGTTAAATAGGTCCTCTTCCCATTCTTGGTTGCTGTGAATTTTGATCATAAAAGGTTTTGAATTTCTAACAGGTGCATTTTTTGTCAAATGCTCACCTGAGGTGTTACTATGTATTTTATCCTTTATTCACTTCTTATGCTGAAGTACAAGGTTTTTAATATTGAAAGGAACTGGTACCACTGGAACAAATCCCACTTCTCCTTGTGCATTTTTCTTTGCATATACTGTTGAATTTTATTTGTTAATTTTTTTTAATGTCTTTTGCATGTTTTCATGGAGGATGTTGATCTATAGTTTTCTGATAATGTCTTTGGTTTAGATATCAGGGTAGTGTGACCTCATAGAATAATTTGGTAAGTTTTTCTCAGTAATATTCACTATTTATGAATACTTACATTGTCTTCAAAGCAAAAGTAAGGTTTATGGATCACATCCAAATTATTAT
Organism: Condylura cristata; assembly: GCF_000260355.1. Taxonomy (NCBI): domain Eukaryota; kingdom Metazoa; phylum Chordata; class Mammalia; order Eulipotyphla; family Talpidae; genus Condylura; species Condylura cristata. Next base: position 3,543,811 of record NW_004567126.1, on the reverse strand, counting down.
TATATTTACAACAGATAATTAGAGCTGCTTGCACATAAAAAGGAACTTTTGCAATCCAAGAGGAACTCTGAAATTATGATTGTGAGTTAAAATTGCACACTTCCTAATTGTACCTACTCCTCCGAAGAGTAATGGAAAAACCAGATTTCCATGATGTAGACATTTTTTTTTTTTCTGGGAAATGAATGAAAAGTTACCTAATGGATATTTGATATATAAATAAATAGCACATGACCTCATTCCTTTCTCATATGTTAACTCTTACTGTTGCATTTTATATCCTTAAAAAGTATGTAGGGTACAAAAGCTGGTATTTTCTCTTTATAATCCATCAATTTCCACTATTCAGAGATATGAGAGCCCTTCACAAACAAACCCAGGGAAGATTCTTTTCCATTTCTCCTCATCTATCTCCTGACATAATTTAAGTGAGATTGGTATTATTTCTTCCTTAAATTTTTGACACAAATTTCTGGTGAAACTATCAAAACCTGATGGGTTCTTTTTGAAAAGAGAATTATATTAAATATTTCATTTTCAGGTGATTGCAGATATTATTTCGTGCTTCCTCACTGAACTACAATTTATATGGCATTACATTTACCTGTTTAAAATATATACTTCAACATTTTTTAGCATATTTTGATAGCACTAAGTGATCACCATATTCTAACTTTAGAATATCTTAATTATGCCTTAAAAAAAACTGTGTTCTATTGCCATGCACTCCCCTTTTTTCCACTTCAGGAGGGAAACAGTAATCTTTCTCTCTGCATAGATTTGTTTACTTGACACATCTTGCAAAATCGTGATGATACAAGGTCCCTTATAACTGTTTTCACTTAGCATAGTGTTTTAGAAATTGATCTGTGCAATGGCATGTATCAAGTGAATTGGGCTGAGGTCAGGAGTTATATCCCAAAAGTGGTTAAGCTAGGTGCTTGTTCTTTGTCTCCTCAAGAAAAGAATTCAATGTCAAAACTAGCTTTAGGCAGAAAAGCAAGAAGTTTATTGTCATATAAAGAAAATAGGAAAGTTCTCTGAACAGAGAGGGATCCTAAATGAGTAGCTGCTAAAGTTAAGAAATGGGCTTATATGGTTTATTCAAAAATAAGGGGTGAGTGGTCACTTGATCTTGTATCTTTTGAATAGCAGGGGTTCCCTATGGAAGGCTCCCTGGTTGGTTTCACCACTCACTGTCAATTGGATTCAGGGTCTCCTAGACCCAATGAGTCTGGGTTTTGGAAAGCAAATGTGCAAATCTTGGTCAACACTGATGTTTCCTTGTGGGGAGGGGTGCAATGGTGGGCAACATGTGGAATTTCCTGTCTTCAAAATTCTGCTTCCCTCAACTCCTGCACCCCCCCCACCATGTCCCTAACTGCCTACAATCCCAACTTATTTCTCTTTCATCAGGATTTTAAAGGCTGCTATTCCATCATGCACTATGTTTGTTCGTTTATTCTTCCATTAGACATTGAGTTGTTTCAGACTTTTGTCTATTTTGAATAATGCTGCTGTGACCTTCCTGTGCCAAGTTTTGTGTGAACAAACATTTTCATTTGTCTTGGGTGGATACCTACATGTGAAATTGTTGACTGGATTTATGTTTAACCTTTTAAATTATTTCCAGACTCTTCCAAACTGATTGCACCATTTTACACTCCCACCACTATGTAAGAGGGTTTTAATTTCTACACATTTTCACCAACTCTTATGATTGATTGTTATTTTCATTATAACCAGCCTAATGTGAAGTGTGACTCATTATGACTTTGGTTGCAATTTCTGTAATGACTTTTGAGCAACTTTTTGTGTATTAATCTTTCATGTACTTCTTTACAAAAGTGTCGATTCCAAATGTTTTACCCCTTTAAAACCAGATTGTTTGTAAAAGTGATTGAGTTGTAAGAACTCTTCATGTATTTGTATACAAGTCCTTTATTAAATAGAAGATGTGAAATTATTTTCTGCAAGGCTATGAAGTTGTGTACTATCTTTTTGATACCTTCCTACATACAATTTTTTAAAATATTTTTTCTATTTATATTATTGCTTTCTGTCAGAACATTTTCTGAATGACATAGCCCATAGTTATTAAAATCAAATTGAATTTATATCATATTTCTGTGTTATGTATATTAAGTTGTCATAACATTCTACAGTTCTATAAAGAAATTATTAATTAACTAAAATGAATAAATCAATGAGTATGTACTCTGAACCCAATTGCTTGCTGTTTTCTTTTGCTGTCCCAGTTACTATATATACATAGAGAGAGAGAGAGAGAGAGAGAGAGAGAGAGAGTGTTTTTCATCACTGTTCATCTTTTGCAATGTTTTATTTCTCCTCTCAGGTGTTATCCCCACAAAATTACCTCTACCAAGACATGCATAAAATGTTACTGAGGACTATTGTGCCCTTTCCTCCCATTAAAAAAGAAAAAAAAAAAGATTATGCATTCAAGAACTAGGGTGTGGGCCAGAGGTGCAGAGGATTCACCAGAGATAGCATGGGGAGCAAAACAGGCAGATCTGCTGATGTACACTGCTGAAGGGAGCAGTGAGTGAGACAGAAGAGGCCTGCTACGCTCTGTGGGTTACTTCACTGGCTGGGGATAGCTTGATGGTGTTGGGACTTTTTTTTTTTCTTTTAAGATTTATTTATTTATTTATGCATTACAGAACTGGGGTACAGGCCAGAGGTGCAGGGGCAGTGAGAGGATTCACCAGAGTGGAGAGCAAACAGGCTGACTGATGAAGAACACTGCTGAGGGGAGCAGCGGGTGGTTCAGGAGAGGTTTGCCGTGCCATGTGGATCACCTCCAGGGCTGGAGATTGCATTCATGCTGAAGTGGCTTTAGCTTCTCAGTGCTGTGCTTTAACCTACTGTGCCTCTAGGGAGGGCCCGGTGTTGGGACTTTTAACCCATGTTCCACCATGGAGGCCCTCTCCCCTCCTGTTTTGATCCCTTTCCTTCCCCCTCCTGTGTTGCATGTCTCAGGTTTATAGTTTGGCTGCTAGTTTTGTCCTTTTATTTTTCTTATCCCATTTATCCCATGTTCAGTTTCCCTATTCCTCCTATAAGTGAAACCATCTGATTTTTTTTTATGCTTCTGACTTATTTAACTGAGTCCTTTACAGCTCCATCCATGTTGCAGTGAATAGCATGAGTTTATCCTTTTTGAGTGCTGGATAATATTCCATTGCACAACTATATCACAATTTTCTTGATTCAGTCATTTGTTGTGGGACATTTAGGTTGTTTCCATACCTTAGCTATTGTAAATAATGCTATTGACTGCTTAAATCTCTGTCAGCTTTCTATTTATGTGATTCTTTTAAGAATTAAATTAATAATTCAAATTGAATCCTGTGATTATTATCTGGCACATTTTTAAATGTGTGATAAATATTAGTTATTATTATTATTTAGTGCAAGTTTATGTTAAATCCAGCCTAACTTAAAAGTAAAATCCATGGATGACCAAAGTTATGGTCAAGGAAGTTCATTTCAGTTTCATTGTTTGAGATAGCCAATAGAAGAATACATTTTTAGTTTTTACTAATTCACTTGTTGAAACTAGCTACACTCCACACCATGAATTGCAAGATGCTATGGTATATGTCCTGCATTCTTTTAATTTCCCTCATTAATGAAATTTATTAAAATTGTGTCATTAGTTCCAGCTAAAGCTGTTCCCATACCTTTTAGTAATGTCTTGGCTCCAGATGTCTGAATAATGGCTAACACCACTTCCTAGATAGTAAATATTTTAAGGTTAAAGACATATCCTTAGTTGAGAGCCTTCATTTAGGCATTTGCATTATACTTTAGTATTGTAACAGAGAAAAAAGCAACCAGTGTATTATTTCATCCTCTTTCTCTCTCATATTTCTGACTTGTCCTGAGAATCCAAATGGCCTTCCTATTTGTAATGAGAAGTCTGTTTTCTTTCTACCCACAGCCACAAATATGAGAAGCAGAGTGACTGTGTCTGAAAATACATCAGAATGTGCCTCAAAATGTAGTATAGTGATCATAAGGAACATGAAACAGAGATTGATACCAATTTTTCTTTCATTGATTTTTCTAATAAATACTATGAAGACCAGTGCAAAGGAAATGTGTTCATATTGACCACATATTATCATTTGCAAATATAGTAAAGAGACAGAATTTTTCATATTACTCTTATTTGATAAAATAATAGACATTTTTACTTAAAGGGATCATCTGGAAAATTATCAATACCTTTCAGATGATGAACAATTACTAAATAAGGAAAATAAATCCAATATGGATACTATATGGATTATCAAATTATCTATATAAAATAGCACTGATATTTATTTTAGATTCCAAACAAAATGTGTCTCATGAGAAATGCTGACTGAATGATTATGGATGGAAAATTCACTAAACAGTAAAGGTATATCTAAAATAATAAAGAACTGAATGAGCTGGCATTTTCTTCAGGTTATACCCTCTGCCAAGCAATTTCTCTGAGACTGACCTGGGTTTACTTATATAATGCATTTGCAATATCAGCATTGGAAAATGTCACTTAGAACAATAGCTTCTATTTCATTTCAAATGCAGAGAAATCTTCCATTATTTTTAAACTTATTATTCATGAGCCAAGAATCTCTATTTTACCCCTAAGGCTTTGTTTTTGTTGTAAAAGATTCTAATACTGGAAGTGGTTGTTTCGGGACTACTTTTTTTCATCCAGAGTATCTGACAACCTAAATGCCATTTTGTTCTTCCAGTTACTGGTGAGAGATATCCAACTAGGGGAAAGGGCAGTATTTTTTGTTTGTTTTAATTTTATCTTATATAATAAAACTGCATAAAAATCCTGGCTGTTCTTGTGTCTTAGAAGTTATTGCAATAGTGTAAAAAAGGACACTTTTTGAGACATTCATTCCCTCCCCCCTTTATAAACTAGCACCTCTTAACATGATAAGTAGAACTCAGATTCCTAGGTCATCTGTCAGTAGATTCTCACATGGCTATGTACCTTTAAGTTCACTGAAACACTATTCACAATAGCAAGATATGAAAACAACTCAAGTACCAGATGAAGGGTAATTGGATTAAAATATGTAATATAAATATATAATGGGATACTACTCAACTGTAAAAAATGAGATACTGCCATTTTTGGTACATGAACAGAACTACAGGTGGTTATGCTAAGGGGAATAAGTCAGAAGGAGAGAGACAAACTTTGTATGGTTTCACTCATTTATGGAATATAAAGGAAAAGTAAACAAATTCCTAGATTTTGACAATAGAATGATGTTTACCCAGGCTGGAGGAGATGGTTGAGGAGGCTGAGAAGACAACTGTGAATAGGGACTGAGCATTTGAAGGTGGGAGTGGTAACATATATACAATTGTGAGTTGAGAAGATATACTTAAGGGACCTATTCAACATTATAACCAATATTAACTCCATAAGATGATTCTAAATGAAAAGATGCTTTATCCAGTTTGTATCAAGGACCCAATCTTAGGAAACATAATTGTATGGTTTAGGAATTCTCCTTCCTCTCTTACCCATCCAAAAAAGAGGGTATTCAAGCATTCTTTCTAATATTTCCAAGATCAAAAGTATCAAAGGAAAAACTTTTTTAAAATATAAGTTCACTGGCTCATCTCAGATCTAACTGGACAAAATAATCTATATTCTTCCTTTTGGTTGTTGAAGTGTGTGTTCATAAAAATATATATATTTCAGTTTTACAGATTTTTATATCAACATGTGTATATACTACCATATGTTTGCCACTAGTATTCAAGCTCCTGTGAAATTAGTCCTATTTACCCCCTTCTTCCACCTCCTATCTCCTTCACTTCTGCTATTCACTATTTTGTTCTTACAGAGTAAGAGGTTTTGTTTTTTGTTTTTGTTTTTTTGTTTTTTTTTTTTTTTAGTAGCTAATTCATTTGGTTTTGTTCATTGATGTACCACACAAATGCGATCATAGTGTTTGTGTTTCTCCTTCGGGCTTATTTTTTTCCCCTTTCTTTTTTTATTATTATTTTTTAAAATTTTTTACATCATTCTTCATTTTGTGCATTTTTTCATCTCAGTAGTAATCCCCATGGACTTTCCACATCCAATTCATCGGTGTGCCATCCCCACAGTCCAGTGCATTCTTCCCACCCCAGTTTTGATGCCATTCCCCCTTCCACCCCTGTAAAATACCTCTGCTTTACAGTTGTTCATTGTTTTCATTTTTACTCTGTTACATTTGTTTGTTTCTCTCTTTTTCTTACCCTTGTTCCATTATGCTCCTGCTGTAAGTGAAACAATCCAGTATTTTTCTTTTTCTCTCTGGCTTATATCACTAAGCATGATCCCTTCCAGCTCCATCCATGTTGCTGCAAAAACCATTAACTTACCTTTTGGATTGCTGAGTAATATTCCATAGTGTATATATACCACATCTTTTTAATCCAGTCTTCTATTTTTGGGCATTTGGGTTGATTCCACATCTTCCCTATAATAAATAGAGAAGCAATAAACATGGGGGTACAGGTGTCCTTTTGAATCAATGTTTTTGTGTCCTTTGGGTATATACTTAGGAATGGGGTTGCTGGGTCATATGGACACTCTATTTTCAGCCTTTTGAGAAACCTCCAAACAGCTTTCCATAGTGGTTGTATCAGCTTGCATTCCCATCATAAGTGTAGGAGAGTTCCTTTTTCGCCACATCCTCACCAACATTTATTGTTGCTAGTTGTTTTGTCTTTCTCACTGGTGTGAGATGGTATCTCATTGTGGTTTTAATTTGCATCTCCCTTATTACAAGTGATGTTGAACATTTTTTCATATGCTTGCTGGCCTATGCTTGTAGTTCCTCTTCCCTTTTTTTATTGGGGCTGTTCACTTTATTTTTGTTGAGTTTAATCAGCTCTTTGTGTACCTTTTGGTCAATCATTTGTTATTAGTATTGTGTGCAAATATTTTCTCCCAATATATTGGGGTGTCCCTTTGTTTTGTTTAGTGTCTCTCTTGCTGTATAGAAGCTCTTTAACTCGATGTAGTCCCAGCTTTTTATCCTTTCCTTCACTATCCTTCCTTTGGGTGATGTATCTTTAAAGATATTATTGAGGTGTATGTTATGCATTTCACCTACCTTTTCTCCTAGATATTTTATGGTTTCAGGTCTTATGTCTAGTTCTTGAATCCATTTCAAGTTAGTTTTTTATACAAGGTGAGAAGTAGTAGTCTAACTTCATCTTTTACGTATGTAGCAATCCAGTTTTCTTAGCACCATTTGCTTAACAGAATTTCTTTGTTCCATTGCATATTCTTTGCTCCTTTGTCAAAAATTAGCTGTCCATAAACCTGAGGGTTTATATCCGGGTTTTCTATTCTAATCCATAGGTCTGTATGTCTGTTCTTGTTGCAGTACCATGCAATTTAGATTATTATGGCTTTCTCCTTCAGGCTTATCTTAATAAACTCCTGAAGATCATTCTGCGTAGGTGCATCCTTGTTGCTATAAATGGTTGGATTAAATTTTTATTTTGTTAGAGCCGGGTAATATTTCCTCTTGTGTATATAAAAGTATGCACACATACCACATCCTCTTTATCCACAAATCTGTCAAAGTTACCTACATTCCAACCAGCTCTTGTTATTATCAATAATGCTGTGAGAATCTGTATCCTTATCACCAGACGAGGCTGGAAACACAGTGGATGGCATGCGAGGCATCCAAGGTAAGTTAGTGGATTACCTGTCATTTTCTCCTTTGCTTAGAAACTCTTGCATATTGAAGTGTGCAGAACACAGAAGGTTAAAGTGTATATTAAAACTAGAATTTCCTTTCTGTTCGGTCAGCTGTTTATTCCTTACTGAAGCTTTTGAAGCTTTCTTGTTTTTCAAAGTGAATAACATTGCTTTTTATGTTTTAAAATTTTCATCAGTAAACATAAATAAAATATATTTTCAGTATATGTACATGGAAACGTTGTCAATGAGTATCAGAATACTGATAATGAATATTAGAAAGTAGGTTTTTGTATATATGTTATTTTACAGAAAATAACTTTTTTGATTTTTTTTTAAAGATTTATTTTTATTTTATTACAGAGCCAGAGGTTCAGGGGCGGTGAGAGGCTTCACCAGAGACAGAGTGGGGAGCAGAACAGGCAGATCCACGAAGTACACTGCTGAGGGGAGCAGCGGGCGGGTCAGGAGAGGTCTGCCACGCCATGTGGTCACCTCCGGAGCAGGCGGGAATCGAACTAATGCAGAAGCAGCTTTAGATTCTCAGTGCTGTGCTTTAACCCGCTGTGCCACCAGGGAGGGCCACTTTTTTTATTTTTTTATTAAGAATGCTGTGAGGGGACTAGGGTATATTTTCTGCTTTTAACAGATGAGAAAAATGACAATTCAGAAGAATTAACACCCTGATAGTCTTATGATCCACAAAGCCACAGCCAAATCCAAAGCTTCCTGGCCCAAAGCACACTCACCATCAGAGTCTCCCATGTTTCCCATGGTGGCCTCTGCAGGCTGGTACACCTTCAGACCCCAGTTCATTTTATGTATTAATAAGAGAGATGGTAATATTTTACAGGACTGTTGACAAGACAAAATCGAGATCATATTTGATAACTCTCTATAAAGTCTGAAGCTATGTAAAAATTTGGTGTTGTGGTAAATGCACCTTCTCTTTCATCACAGTATAGCATGTCTCAATTTCTATTATTAAAATGCAATCAAAGCCATGTTATTGCAAATGAACCAGTGGTAGGAAGTCCACTGGGATTACAACTGAGATGAAAAAATATACAAAACAAAGAAAAATGTAAAAAAAATATATAAAATAAAAATTAGACCTCAATAAAAAAAAAAATCAAAGTTTGGAAAAAAGAAATGCATTCAAAGCCAGACATTACTTTGAAATTATGAAATGCTTGACAAATTAAGATACGATAAGTTTGTGGGAAGAATGGCCTTTCTCACTCTGTCTTTCTCTCTCTCTCCCTCAGCTCCTAGAGACTAAGAAGCCTAAGAATCAAGTCTTTCTCTTCATGTATGCTTTGAGTAACTTCTTTTACCTCTTGGGGTCTTACACCTCGATTCAAGGAAATAAAGAATGTAGATTAGATTGAAAGTTCATATATATATTTCATTAATTTTTTGCATCTATATAATCCACTTTTTTAAAAAAGAATTATTTATGTATGCATACAGAACTGGGGTACAGGCCAGAGGTGCAGGGGTAGTGAGAGGATTCATAAGAGACAGAGTGGGGTGCAGAACAGGCCAACTGATGATGTACACTGCTGAGGGGAGCAGCGGGTGGATCAGGAGACTTCTGCTGCGCCATGTGGGTCACCTCCAGGGCAGGAATCAAACTATGCTGAAGTGGCTTTAGCTTCTTAGTGCTGTGTTTTAACCTGCTGCACCACCAAGGAGGGCTCATGATCCACTTTTTAAAGACTTTCATCAGTATAAAAATTGCCTTTAGAATATAGCATTTAATTTGACTTTCATCTCCTAATTAGTCATAGATATATAGCATCTGTGAGCATCTTTTCTATATAGCCCACCAGTCAAAACCTACTAGAATGAAGGAATTAGCCACAACACTGGGACATTTAATCCCAGAGTTAAACTAAGAAATCCATTCTATTATTATGCCCTAGGAGCCCAAATTTAGCTTATAGTAGGCAGAGAACTTGCCTATTCGGATGTTCACTGTCTTGTGGACATCAGCTCTGCCTGATCTCTGCTAGAGCAGATCATCTGTTGGAGGATGATTCTATCAGTACATATATATTTTTTTAAAGATTTATTTATTTGTGCATACAGAACTGGGGTACAGGCCAGAAGCTCAAGGGTGGTTAGAGGCTTCACCAGAGACAGAGTGGGGAGCAGAACAGGCAGAACAACGAAGTACACTGCTGAAGGGAGCAGTGGGCGGGTCAGGAGATGTCTGCCACACCATGTGGTCACCTCCGGGGCAAGCGGGAATCGAACTCATGCAGAAGTGGCTTTAGCTTCTCAGTGCTGCGCTTTAACCCGCTGTGCCACCAGTGAGGGCCCACATACACTTTTTTTAAAGATTTATTTTTATTTTATTACAGAATCGGGGTATGAGCCAGAGATGTAGGGAGTGAGAGGATTCACCAGCAACAGAGTAGGGAGCAGAACAGGCCGACTGAGTGAAAATACACTGCTGAGGGGAGCAGCAGGTGGGACAGGAGAGGTTTTCTGTGCCATGTGAGTCAGCTCCCTGACTGGGGTTGAATTCATCCCACAGTGGCTGGGGATACTTTCATAGTGCTGCACCTGTTGTACCACCAGGGAGGGCCAGTAGATGACTTTTTAATATACATTCTTCTGCTATCTATGGGGTTTGATATTTCTTTCTTAAAATGCCTACGGAGAAATATCTTGTAAAAACAAAATTAAGAGGTATTAAAATAAGTCAGAAGAAGAAAACAGAATAGGGACTCTATCAAACACACCAGATAATACTTGTGCACTGATTCCAAATGAAGTAAGATAGCCTCTGAAACCTGCGTGGATTCTCCTCATGCATTAACTCAGGAAATAACCTGTGGGAATGTGACCTAGCAAGTCTCTTACCATCTCAATAAATTTTGGAACCTACTCCTTTTATAAATTCATGCACAGCTATTATGAATTTGTACAACTTCCTGCCTTTCATTACACACCATCACATACACATTGAACAAAAGAGAAGATATGTTTGTTTTTCCCTTTATAATTTCTTTTTTTTTTCAATTTTCTTACATCATTGTTCATTTTTGTACAAAATTTGATTACTCCCCTCAGGTGTAATCCCATAAATCCCCCAAAATCACATCACCTGTGAACCATCATCATAGTCCCTGTGCTTTTGCCTCCCCTGTTTCGACCCCTTTCTTTCTCCCTCCGTACTGTATGCCTTGGATCTATAATCTTCCTGCTAAATTTGTATTTTCATTTTTCTTATCCTATGTTTGGCTTCCCTATATTCTTCCTATAAGTGAAACCTTCAGTATTTTTCTTTTACCTTCTGGCTTAATTCACTCAGCATTACCCCTTCTAGCCCCATCCATGTTGCTACAAATAGAATGTGGTTGCTGAGTAATATTCCTTTATGTATATATATCACATCTTCTTGATCCAGTCACTTGTTGTGGGGCATTTAGTTTGTTTCCATAGTTTAGCTGTCGTAACTAGTGCTGCAGTAAATATAGGAGTGTAGAGTTTACTTAAGATAATTTAGCACTGTAGATGTTGAATTAAAACTATTGATATATTTTTTCTTAATGCAAAAATATGTTTAGCTGACTTGAATGAGTGAGAGAAATCCTCAGAGTATGAGAAACACAAAGTGGAATCACTAGCCTGGAGAGAAAAGCTAACATTAAGGATGAGAATGACCTAGAGCCTCAATTTGGTTTCATAGCCTATGGAGTGACAAAAGGCAATCTGTGCTTTGGTCAGAGCTGTATAAATGTGGGCTTCCAATAACTATGGGTGCAACCTTTTGATATGTGCTAAATGTGAAGAAAGGGAAATTAAACACATCGTAGAGGGGGATGACAAGGAAACACAGAAATCTTGACCTTGACTCTCAGTGATACCATGATAGAATACATAAATTTAAGTTTGTTGGTAGAAGTAGAAATGGACAGTATGTAAAATAGGAGTCTTAATAATTACCTAAGCAAAGTATTGAAACAATAGCAAATACAGCTTACATGCATGGGTGGTATAATATGGTGATAAAAAATGAGAGCAATGTTCTGAATTTGATTGTGGTGGTAAATATTTACAAAAACATTAATATGTGTTAAGTGGATGAATTCCATTATGTGAATTATATCTCAATAGACTTGCATTTATTTTTGTAGCTTTATGAAATATCATGATCTGTCTTATGGAAGAAAAAATTTGTACAGAGAGCAGTTGAGAAATTGACAGAACTGAAAATATTAATAAATTTGATAGGAAGTGGGTTAATTTAGAAGCACTTTCCTACTGCAATACAAATGAGTTTGGAATTTAAAAGGAATGTATTTCACAGAATGTACTTGATCTTTCTCAAAGACTAAATCAGGAAATTAGATGAGTTTCTGGAAAATCCAAAATCCTTATGGACACAACCTTTCTTATCTAGACATAAAATATAAATGATGGTGATCAAATATATCTGTCAGGATAAGATCTTAACTGGATTCATAATATCACACATTTCAAACATTGATTATATATTTGGACTAATTAACCAAACAGGCAATTGTTTGTCATAAGGTAAATATAACGTTAAGAGGTTTCTTTTTTGAGAAGTAAAAAGGAAAGTGAACACTTCAAGAGCTATCTGACACCATTAGGAAAGGAAACAACAGAGTTATAGGTATACCAAAGGTGAAGAGAAAGGTCAAGGGATCATGAAAATATTCACAGAGATAATAGAAGAGAACTTCCTTAATATGAAGAAGGAGATGAAAGTAGACATCCAAGAATCAAGAAGAACACCAAACAACTGTGATGAGAGGAGAAAAACAGCAAGATATATTATAATAAAACTTCCAAGAATACAAGATAAGGGAAAGATGAGAATGACAAGAGGGAAGAAACAAATAACCTATAAAGGGAAACCGATCTGGATGATATCAGACTTCTCCGAAGAAACAACACAGGCAAGAAGAGAGTGGAGGGACATACTCAACAAATTACAAAACATTAAATGCCAAGCAAGAATACTCTATACTGCGAAGCTCTCCTTCCTCTACGAAGAGAGAATAAGGACATTCCAGACAAACAGAAACTCAACAATTTCATTATAACTACAACTCTACTACAAAAAAAATACTACAAGAAGCCCTCAAACCAAATCAAACAGAAGAATGAACAAGAACAGTTCAAAACAAGGAATAAAAATACAGAAGGACCATAATGGCAAATGTATGTGGCAGTATATCAATATTATCTCTAAATATGAATGGCTTAAACTCATCAGTAAAAAGACACAGAGTTGCAGGATGGATTAAAAAACAGAAACCATCATTCTGCTATCTGCAGGAAATACATATAACTACAAAAGATAAAAACAGACTGAAAATAAAAGGATGAAAAAAAATCCTACAAGCAAATGGACCAAAAAAGAAGGCAGAGACTGCTATACTTATATCAGATCAAATAGACTTAAAACTAAAAAGGTTAAAAGATACAGATTAAGGGAACAATAAAACAAGAAGAAATAACAATCATCAACATATATGCACCAAATGAAGAAGCACCAAAATATATTAGGAAACTACTGATCCATGAAAATGTATATCAGAGAGAATGCATACACAGTAGGAGATTTCAATATGTCACTCTCAACAACAGACAGATCAACAAGACAAAAAATAAGTAAAGACACCAAAGCTCTGAACAAGGATCTGGACAACATGGGTCTAGTGGATATCTGTAGGATATTGCACCCCAGAGAATCTGAGTACACAGTTTTCTCAAATCCACATAGATCATCCTCTAGGATTGACCACATATTGGGTCAAAAGATAAATATCAATAGATACACTAAGACCAAAATCATACCAACTATTTTCTCTGACCATGAAGGTATCAAACTAGAAAAAAACCATATGAAGAAGGCAAGAAACCTAGCTACCACATGGAGACTAAAACCCACACTACTGGAAGACCATTGGATCAATGAGGAGATCAAAGAAGAAATAAAAAAAATACTTGGAGAAGAATGACAATGATGACATAAATCTCCAAAACTTATGGGACACATTAAAAACAGTTATAAGAGGAAAATATATAGCAATACCAGCTCACATAAAGAAACAAGAGATAACTAAAAGAAACAACCTAATGTCCCACCTTAAAGAACTGGAAAAAGAACAACAAAATAAGCCAAAGCCAGCAGAAGACAAGAAATAATAAAAATCAAATCAGAAATAAATGAAATGGAAGTTAGGAAAACAGTCCAAAAAATCAATGAAACCAAAAGTTGGTCTTTGAAAAAATAAACAAAATAGACAGGCCACTAGCCAAGTTCACAAAGAAAAAAAAAATAAAAAACAGAAAGCACAAGTAAACAGAATCATAAACGAAAGAGGAGAAATCACAACAGACCCAGAAGAAATCAAAAGAATAATCAGTGAATACTATAAGCAACTATATGAAAACAAATTGGACAATTTAACAGAAATGGACAAATTCCTACAACTCTACAACGACCCAAAGATAGATAAAGAAGAAATAGAACAACTAAACAGCCCAATTACAAGTAAGGAAATAGAAGAAGAAACCAAAACCCTCCCCAAAAACAAAAATCCAGTACCAGATGGATTTCCAATTGAATTTTACCGAACATTCGGAAAAGAACTACTGCCTATTCTACACAGTCATCAAAAAAAAAAAA
>NW_004567126.1:3524178-3527122 GCF_000260355.1 Condylura cristata | reverse complement strand
CTGGTGGAAATGCAAACTAGTACAACCACTATGGAAAACTGTTTGGAGGTTCCTCAAACTGCTAAACATGAAGCTTCCTTATGACCCAGCAATCCCACTCCTTAGTATCTACCCAAAAGACACAAAAACACTAATTCAAAAAGATATTTGCACCCCCATGTTTATTGCTGCTTTATTTACAATTGGAAAAACATGGAAGCAGCCCAAATGCCTAAAGTAGATGACTGGATTAAAAAGATGTGGTACATATACATGATGGAATATTACCCGGCAACCAAAAAAAAGAAACACATTTCTTTTGCAGCAACATGGATACATGGAAGGAGCTGGAAAAGATCGTGCTTAGTGAGATAAGCCAGAAAGAAAAGTAAAAATACCGGATGGTTTCGCCCACAGCAGGAATATAATGGACCAGGTGAGAAAATAATAAAAATAATGAACAGTCATATACCATTTTATGTGGGTGGATGGGGAATGGGATAAAAAATGGTGGGGGTAGTGAATTACACTGGACTATGGTGATGGCATGTGTGACTTGGTGATGGGAAGCACACGGGGATTGCAATTGAGATGAAAAAAAAAGTACAAAATGATGTAAAAATAAACTATTATATTATTAAAATAAATTTTAAAAAAAGGTTTCTTTTTCAACTTATTTCAAAATTTGAAGCTTAATTCCCATTCAAAGCTAGGCACAAATACTAAGTTCACAGTTGCTGAATGTTGACACTTGCATAAATTTGTCGTCTACATGTTTAAAGTTGATTTCTTTCACCCCAGAAAATTCCTTTGTACCCCAAACCAGTCAATTACACCTTCAACCAGAGACATTCATTTCTTCTGAACTCTTGTACTGGAGATAAGTTCTTCCTATCCTAGCCTTATCTTGGTATGTGGATTTCCTAGAAGTAGAGTAATAAAGAATGTCCTCTGTGTAAGGCATCTCTCACTTGTCTCAATTTTATTTATTAATTTATTTTCAGCAAATAACAGCAAAGGGATTTACTTAACAAACGGAATAAACAAGAGTTACTAAACCTAATAATGGATGTTTACTTTACTCAAAGTTGTGTCCACTACAGTCCTGCACAAAGACTGCAATGATGGCATCTTCTTCCACTGAAGATGTGGCATCCAATCCCAAACAATAGGCCACATGTTTAACATGGCATCTCCCTGCCTCTACTGACCCTGGGCACACAGCAACCAGCCTCCAGGCCAAGATCCAATTCACAAAGACAACAGAAAACTTGATAGGAGACACTTCTCCCAGAGCTTCAGGATACTCCAGCACAGCACCAGATGAGTGACAGGACAGCAGCCACAGCCACCAAAATGACGCTTACTTTACAGCTAAGCCAGACTGCAATAGCAGCAAAACCAGAGACCATTTCAGCAGATGGACTACTTGCAAAGCCTCTTCCTCTCCCAGATTGACTACTGAAGTCCTCCACCTTCCAAAGTCCACAGCAGCCTTCTTCAAGATCAGTCTAGTCCAGGACTGAATCCCTTGACTCCCAAAATATGGAAGCAACTCAAACCTTGAATCCCAGAGCTGAGATAAACCTCCACCTCTCTCTCTCTCTCCCTCTCTCTATCTGCCTCTCTATCCCCTCCCTCCCCCCAGCAATTCATTTTCACCAACAACTACCTCCAGGAGTGGGGAGGACACCATCTGCAACTGTACCTAGCTTCAGGTCCCAAGTACAACTGTACATTATATATAGTACATCACTTCTACATTATACATATACACTAATCAGAATAAAGCATCTCTTCATAAATTCCTTTTTTAAAAAAAAATATTTATTTATGCATTCAGAACTGGGATACAGGTCAGAGGTGCAGGGGCAGAAAGAGGATTCACCATAGACAGATTGGGGAGAAGAACAGGCAGATCGACAAATTACACTGCTGAGGGGAGCAGCGGGCGGGCCAAGAGATGTCTGCCATGCTGTGTGGATCACCTCTGGGTGGGGACTGAACTTATGCTTTAGCTTCTTAGTGCTGTGCTTTAACCCGCTTCACCACCTGGGAGGGCCCAATAAATTCCTTTTTTTAAACTGTGCGTGTGTGTGCATATATGTATGGTTTATAGGTATGGATATACATACATATATAAATGTATTAATCTTATATAACATTTATAACATTCATTTTTCAATTTATTCATTGTATCATCCTTATATATATTTTTTTACAATATATGATTTTCTTTTGAAATTCCCACACTGATTCACTGATTCAACATCACTATAGTCCCTTGTGCTTTTCTCATTCCTGTCCTGATCCTACTCCCACCTATTCCCCTACAGAATGTCTCTAATCTCTAGTTGCCTGATGATTTTTATTTTTATTTTTTATAGGTTTTCTTTTCTTATTCCTTATTTGGTTTCTTTACATTCCTCCTATAAGTGAGACTTTAATATTTTTCTTTTTCTTGGCTCATATCACTGAGCATAATCTCTTCCAGGTTCATCCATGTTGCTGCAAATGGCATGTGTTTATCCTTTTGATTGCTGAGTAACATCCCATGATATAAATACACTGAATCTTCATGATCCAGTCACCTATTTTTGGGCGTTTGAGATGTCCTTTTGAATTAATGTTTTTATGTCCTTTGGGTAGATTCGTAGGAGTGGGACAGCTGGATCATTTGGAAGCTCTACTTTTAGTAGTTTGAGGAACCTCCACACAGCTTTCCATAGTGGTTGGGCCAGTTTGCATTTCTACCAACAGTGTAAGAGAGTTCCTTTTTCTCCACATCCTTGACAACATTGGTTGTTGCTAGTTTTTTGTTTTTTTTTTTTTTAACATGTGTCATTCTCACTGGTATAAGGTGGTATCTCATTGTGTTTTTTACTTGTGTTTCCCTGATTAAAAGTGATGCTGAACATTTTTTCATATACCTGTTGGCCATTTGTATTTCTTCTTTGGAAAAGTA
>NW_004567126.1:3522266-3523248 GCF_000260355.1 Condylura cristata | reverse complement strand
AAAAAAAAAAAGAGTAAGAGAGTTTGTAAATGATCAGAAGTTATGAAACTCTTTCCATCTTAATTTTTAAATCAGTGTTCATGCAAACAAATCATTTTCTGAAATTTAACCACTGGAATTATGCTGAAAATAGAGAATTTTCTAGTGCAGTTTTATGGAGATGTTAGCATTTCTTTCTTCATACATACCACATTGGAAAAAAATTGAACTGTAACAAAGCTAAACTAATAACTGCTTTTGAGTAATTAACCATCTGGTGTGGACGCAACAAAATTAACAGTCACAAAATGCCTAAGATATATTTGCATATTGTGGTAACACCATGAATTGCTATGCAAAAGCTCTTCACATCTCCCTGTATCTTTCCTTTCTCTACTAGAAGCTAGAATGAAAAAATGTACTTGATTTCTATTATCTTCAGTTAAGGATGGTGATGCTATATAGTCAAGGAGGGCTGTCTTTTGTAAATAAAAGTGTAAATACTTGCTAAGAGAAAATTCCTTTGCATCTTTCTCCTTAAATATGAATGAAAGATTCAGACAGTTTAAAGTCCCTGACCCATGACTATAAACATGCACGGAGGCCTGATGTCAGATCATGAAGAGGTGAAAGGACACTGGTCCCAGAACCACCTTGTCAGGTCAACACTGGCCACCTTTGCGTATCTTACTGCACAAGATACAGACACGCGATTGGCCAACCCATTATAACAGGGTTTTCTATCAGTGCACCACGCTGCCCTAATTTTATTTTTGGGATTTTCTTGTTTTATGAACAGGATTTTGACATTGATGATCTGTTGGGGCTCTTTTGAACCTTTGGTAGAATAAGTCTACAATAGCATTTATTGTTAATCTTTTTTAAAAAAATGGTATGGGGCACTTTTGTGATCCTTTTCTGGTCCTTGTTTCATGTTTATCCTCCTGAGTCCATCCTGCCTACAAGTGTGTATATTTTAGTGTCTGTCTAAAACCTCACCCAA
>NW_004567126.1:3495781-3521751 GCF_000260355.1 Condylura cristata | reverse complement strand
TAGGTAGTTTTATGGATCTGAGTCATTTCCACAATTATCCTTCATCAAAATGTAGCCAGCTATATTGCAATAGCTGCCCATATAGATATTTTGGTTGTTTATGTTCATTTTGGAAGTTCTACTAACAAGATAATAAAGACCAGGATGGAGCACAGATTCATAAAGTGTTCCATATTTAAAGAAAATGTTGTTTGTTTGCTTGAGTAATTTGTGCAAGCTCACACAGATGACACCTTTTTTATGTTTGAACTTGGATAGTAATGGATGAAAAATGGAATGTTAGAGATTGTTGAAATATGTATGTCTTTACAGCCTTTTCGAGATTATCTTTGTGATCACGATAATAAGCAGTTCCACTTGGGAATAATCTTAAACGCTAGACAATAATTAAGCCCATTAGGATTTCTAGGGAAGGTTGGGAAGGGAGAAGAGGTGGGCTGGAGTTAGCCACAGGATGATCCTGTCAGGGGTTGGTAGGACTGTAAACCCCAAAGTTACCCCAACATTTAGCTGTCTTCCTTCTAAAATGTATGGATCTACATGGGGTGAATGTTAGGTAATGGACCCAAATGGATTTGATTGAACTATATTAAACTTGTTTGTATTTTGTCTGCAGTGCCTGTCAGGATGTGGTCTAGAACTGTCTTTCTGCCTTCAGCAGCCCAATACACTTTGCAAGTTCATTTCTCCATTTCCCACAGTCCAGATGACAGCAGAATCCTTTTCATTTCACCCATATGTAAGAATTACCAACTGTATTCTAGGTATTACATAATAGAATTTAATTGCAAAACTTAGAAAGAAATGAAGTATTACCAAATTCAATATAGCCAAATCTTAAGAAAACGTCTTTATGATTAATAATATTAATTTCTGAAGGCAATTCAGAATTATATTCCCAGTACCAGATGTTTGTTGAATGGATGAATGCATGCAATTTTAAAAAGGTTATGAGACAGGAGACAGGAATTGGTAATATGCATAATCTTTCATCCTTATAGACATAATTAAATGAAACATATTATAGACACCTGAAATCCACAGTGTAAGGAGTTATATAAAATTAATATCCCTTAGATAGCTGTTCTTATAGGAAAGCTTAATCATTCATTATGATTTACCTTTTGATTGTAGATCTGATTTGAGTTAGGGATGGAGAGTAAGGGGTGGAGAATTACATAGACTTGGTGTTTGACTTGGTAGTTCTAGTGTCAGTTGTGAGACTTTAGGGAAGAAATAATTTCCACAGTATCAGTGTATCAGTTCCTTCATCTGAAAAATGGGAACATTATTTATAAGATAATTAAATAATAAATTGAATACGCTAAGTATATTATAGTTGCTCATAAAATAAAATACTAATCAACTTTCTTTTACATTTCCATAACTGTAATATATATATATATATATATATATATATATATATATACTGCTCTCCCTGTCTTGGAGGGCAGCACTTAGACAGTGATGCTCAAAGTCAAGGACAAATGTTACGAAGACACAACTGGAGGGCCCCTAGTGGGACATGAAGCCAAGAAGTGCAGGAGAACACTTACGTGTGGTTGAAATGGTCTTAGAGAGAGTTGGGAAGGTGAATTACAGTGCTGAGGCTATTCCAAAGCAGGGAACTTCAAGCATAGGCAAGTGGTTGAGAGGGAAGCCCAGAGGCAGAGCCTTGAAGGCTGCTAAATCAGCTTCTTGGGTGAACTTCTATCAGGTACTTAGCCTCTGCACCTGCAAGTCATGACTTCTAAAAATATCCTTGGATCTTGAAGATATACTATTTATTAATATTGCTTTCTTGAAAGCTCATACCCGGCCCTCTCTGGTGGCACAATGGGTTAGGACGCAGCACCTAAAGTTCGCAGCAGCCGCTTCAGAGCATGTTCGATCCCTGGCCCCAGAGGACCCACATGGTGTGGCAGACCTCTCCTGTCTTACCCGCTGCTCCCCTCAGCAGTGTACTTTGTTGATCTGCCTGTTCTGCTCCCCACTTTGTCTCTGGTGAATCCTCTCACCACCCCTGTACCTCTGGCCTGTATCCCAGTTCTGTATGCATAAATAAATCTTAAAAAATGAGAAAGCTCAGATCCAAATTTCCAGTCTATTGCTGGAGAATTTCATGGTATCACACTAGTACAGTAATCCCATTCTTGGTTTCTGTGTTCATTTTCTACCACCATTTAACAAATTATCACCAATTCAGTGGCTTAAATCCACATGAAATTGTTATCTGTGGGTGGGAAGCTTGGGTATTCTACCAGGTATCAACAGCCACCAGGGCTGCATTTTCATCAGGTGACAATTTGGGGGAGGAACCCCTTTTTAACTTTCTACTCCAGGACCTGAGAGTCTTGAGGCCATCTTAGAATTTTCTCTATCCTAGATCTAATGTATGTTATTATCCTTAATTTATCTTTAATTCACTCTCCTACTTTTCTAACATATATTCTTTGTAGGTAGCTTTTTAAGCTTCCTCAATCCTAGTTTTGGATCAGAACAGGTTGTATATGCATATTATATAGTGTGTTCTTTATGAAAGCATATAGTGGGTTTCAAATGTGCAGCTTCACAAAGATTAAAAGGAAAATATGGGCCCTCCCTGGTGGTGCAGCAGGTTAAAGCACAGCACTAAGAAGCTAAAGTCACTTCCTTATGAGTTCAATTCCCGCCTGCCCCGAAGGTGACCACATGGCGTGGCAGACCTCTCCTGACCCGCCCACTGCTCCCCTCAGCAGTGTACTTCGTCGATCTGCCTGTTCTGCTCCCCAGTCTGTCTCTGGTGAAGCCTCTCTCTGTCCCTGAGCCTCTGGCCTGTACCCCAGTTCTGTATGCACAAATAAATAAATCTTAAAAAAAAAAAAAGGAAAATATGTATGTACAAATGTTGAGGTCAAAGAACATCAAATTTCGCTGAAGAAAAATAAACTCATATGCAATTACATGAACATATGACGGTACAAAAATAGAGATGCTGTAATGTCTTTTATATATTTTTTTTATTAAGGTAACATTTGTTTGCAACACTGCATATAAGTCAGGACCTGAAAGTCTTGGGACCATCTTAGAATTCTCTCTATCCTAGATCCAATCCTAGATCACACCCCCTGAAGCTACTACCTTTGCTCATTACCAGTGTTGCATAATATATATCAGCATGCTCACCACCAATCACCCATAATTGGACACTTCTCCTTGCTTTCCTGTTCTCTTCCTCCCCCAAATCCCCAACCCTGAAGCCATAGTTGAACAGTCAGATTTGTAGTATTTATTATTGGTTTGGTGTTACCTGGTTCCTTATTTATTTCTCTATATTCCACATATGAGAGGAAACCATCATGTTGGCCGTTCTCCCTCTGTTATTTCACTTGGCATAATCCAGTACATCCATCTTTGTGAAAAGAATCGGTAAAGGCATTGACTTGGACCTGAAGTATTGGGCTAGATGCAGGTAGATACAAGATGGGACTGGGGGAGCCTGCTTTAAAATATGGGACATAGACAGTGAACACACAGTGGGAGGGGGTTGTAAAGAATGAATTCTTTAAGAAATTTAATCATTGAAAATTTCCAGAAAAACCAGGACAGCTGTGGGTCATATAGAGTGGCAGTGGAACAACCTAAAGGCAGGCAGGCTAACTGATGGGCCCCTCTAATGATCACTAATAAGGGTGCTTGTTACTCTTTTTGTATACTATAATCCATCACCCTGAGATGACGGAATGAAACAGCAGTCATTTTGTTATCCCCCATTACCTCTATGAATCAAGAATCTGATCAGGAGTTGGCCTGGCAGCTCTGACTTAGGGATTTCACCCTATAGCATCCAGAAGGTGTGGGCGGTGACCTGACAGAGTTGGAGTAGACTTTTCTCCCTGTTTGTCTCACTCACTTTGTATTTCTCTTTCCAGCTATCCCTGTAGCTTAGAGACTTAACATATAGTCTGTTTACATGAATTACTTTGGTTTCCTCTGGGGAAGGCATCTTCAAGGCACCTCTCTGCTTACATGATGGCTCAGGGCTCCAAGCAGAGGGGTTTAGGGAGTGAGATAGACTTGTCACATTTTCTAATATGGCCTAAGATGTCGCCGAGTGGTATTGCCTTAGTGATCTTTCACTGCGTTTCTTGATTATTGAGAGTTCCAAACCTTTCTGGATTCAAGGAAAAAGGATTTTGACTCCATCAGTAGGAGCATGACAATTTTATGTAAGATGCAGGAACTAGAAGAGACATGAAGGCCACTTGTATACAGTAGTCTGTTACATGAGGGAAGAGTTAGAAATGACAGTTAAACATAAGCTACAGATTAAGAAAGGCAGAATGTTTACCAAACTATGAAAGGAAAATCCTGATAAAGGCCATTTTTAAAAAGATCCTAATGTACTTATTAACATCTTATTGATGGTAGTTTACTTAAATGGCATGATTCTTCTAGTTTAGTGAGGTATACTCAGTCTTATATATCCTGGGCCTAATAGGTTTTCCAAAGACTATAATTTTGGAGTAACCAGATGAAAATAGCAAAAAGGAAGTATTTTTTTTTTTCTTTTTCTTAGTCTAAATTAAAGGAGCAACATCAGGATTAGAATTGTAGCTTTGGCTAGCAGTCACATGGTATCACTGAGTTGCCAAGAGAAGGCTACTTCTCTTAGTGGACTTTCTTTTATGAAGGAATGTGTGGGTAAGGTTCTCTGCATCAGTGTGCGGCCTGTGATGAGGATGTTGTATATTCCACTCAGCTTCCCTTTCTTCTTTCCACCTAGTGTCACAGTGACTCTAGAAGAGACTCAGTTGTTACCTAAGTTCAACCTAGACTCACACATTTCCTTTCTTGATAGGACATTGAAGTCAGGTGTGGTGGCCTGAAGTCAGGTATGTTGCCACTGCTATAAAATAAGATTATGGCAAAGAATAAGCTTGGTCTTGACTTTGGTTTCTTTAGAAATTGGCAATGTGATGACCTTGGTCTGGTTATGCAATTTTTATAAGCTTGTGTTCTCATCTGTAAAATTGGGAAAATAATACCTGCCAGAAATTGTAGGAGGTTGTGAATATAAAATGAAGGATTCTACTTGGTACATAGAAGTTAATTAATAAATAAAACTGCAATTTTCTGGCTCAATCTAATTATTAGGATGACTAGAGATGAAAAAACATGGAAGGCATATTTGCTCTACACAGTTGGGTCATTGTAAAGTGGTTTCTGGACAACTGTGAGTTAATTCATGAATTGTAAAGCATTGCCTGTAGCAGTACGAGGAATTCTGCCAGACTTTACATTAAAAGATTTGACTTCATGCCTATATGTAGCTATCACCCAAGGGAAATATTGAATAATTTTTTAAAAGGTTAGGTGAGCATTTTGGTTCACCGGTGTTAATTCAAATTGGACAAAATATGTGATATAATTTTTGGTTATGTTGCTAATTTAAATTCTTAATTAGTGTCGAGGCTTAATTAATGGCTCCCTTGAGGTTTAGTTCATATTTCCTTAAGATTCAATATTCTTATATTTCATATTTTCTCTTAAACATGTATGTGTGTCTATATACATATATAGATATATATTTCAAATACATATATTCCTGTCTGCATACCAAGAAAACCAAAGTATTTCATTTCATATATTTTGTCATAAAAATTCCAAAAGCTACTATTTGAAACATCTCCCTGAAAATATTAAAGGAAATCACATTTGTTAGAATGTTTGTTGTAGAAAATTGTGTTGTTCATTCAAAATAGAATAGCATGTTTTTATAGAGGTTGATTTTACCAAAACTATTGTGATTAATTAACTCATTATGGCCTTACTACAACTAACTGAAGCATTCATAGAATTAATAAAAGCTGGGCTTTCCCAGGTGGCGCAATGGATTAAAGCACATTATGAAGCGCTCCAAAGCCACTGCAGCACAAGTTCTATCCCCCTCCAGGGAGCTGACCCACATGGCGTGGCAGACCTCTCCTGACCCGCCTGATGCTCCCCTCAGCAGTGTATTTCAGTAGATCTGCCTGTTCTGTCTCTAGTGAATCTTCTCACCCACAACACCTCTTACCTGTACCCCAGTTCTGTAAGCATAAAAAAAGAATTAATAAAAGCTTAGGCTTTCTTTAAAAAAAAAAAAAATGAAAGAAAGAAAGAAAAGATCTTGTGGTCAGCATTGTGTGTATAGAATGTTGGATCATGCTCTCTGTGACAGGATGCTGAGAGGACTTAGGAAGGGCTTTGCATCCACTTCACAATCAAGTATCACTGGGTCTTCCTGCTCTGTTAAGTCCTTTGATGAATGGCAGAGTACTTTAACTGGTACAAGTCAGTTTCCTAGACAGTTTTCAGGAAACATTAGTTGTTAGACGGTACATAGTCAAGAAAAAGTTACTGTGTAATGTCACCAAGCACCTTCAGAATAACTTTTTGAACACCGTAAGCCTTAGTTTATTCACTTTAAAAAGTTCTTGATGGATTTGATTTTTAAAACAGTTTTGCTTTTTGTTCTAAGATTTCTTGTTTTCAGAAAGCAGCTGTATGCAATGACATTTCCTTCCATTAAATACTCAAGGGGTGATGTTTTAACATGTCTGAATACTGCCTCATAATTTCACTGATGTGCTTTACTCTGCTTCTGGCCACTTCCTGCTTCCTTCCTCTGCTCCTGTGTTTCCTACTCTTTAAATTTGGGTTCAGTGGAAATTTCATGAATCTTAGTCAAGTTTGTTTCTAGATAAATCTAGCGGAAGCATACGGCCACCTCCCCAACCCCCTCCCCCAGTCTTACAAGAGATGGAACTGAATATTTAGCATGAAAAAGAAATTAGAATATCACAAAGCTGATAAATACCACAAATACCTTTTTTTTTTTTAAAGATGCATTTATTTATTCACACAGAACTGAGGTACAGGCCAGAGGTTCAGGGGCAATGAGAAGGCTGACCAGAGACAGAGTGGGGAGCAGAACAGGCTGACTGATGAAGTACACTGCTGATGGGAGCAGTGGGCGGGTCAGTAGAGGTTTGTCGCGCCATGTGGATCACCTCTGGGTCAGGGATCGAACTCATGCTGAAGTGGTTTTTGCTTCTTAGTGCTGTTCTTTAACCCGCACCAGGGAGGGCCTCTACAAATATCTTAATATGAGCAAATGACAGAATTTTTTTGCTGTAATTAGATAATAATTTTATAAATTTTTGCAGATTATTTGACTTTACAATCTTTTACTGACTGTTAACAATAATATAATTTGTTGTATATATAACAGGTGGTCCCATATTTCCTCTAACAAGTTTGGTTAAAATGTATGTTGTTATTGCCAATAGTTTGGAAACATTCCTTTCCTCTTCACAGCTCATTATTGGTAACATACATTTATAGAATGATTGTTACACTTCAAAATCCTGTATTTAGATGTGTCCTCTAGTCCTTCCCCTTTTTATCAGAAATCCAACTGAATTGGCTTTCAGGTTAGGTGAGAATATTCTAGGAAACCATACTTACCAGTAGTTATTAATAACGCCTTCATCATAAGCACTGAAAATTACATCATAATCTTGCTAAGTCTTATTTAAATGTATCCCTAACATGACTTCCTCTTAGCCCAGTTCCAAAATTACCCACAACCATTCTAAAGCCACTGGGCATAGAGAGCTGTGATGCGTGGAAGGAGGTGTTACACGAAGATAGTGGTCCCGTCTGCAGAAATGTCTTGAGCAAATTTTACAAAATGGCATAACAATGTGAACACTTCTTGAGTGCTCTCCAGTGCCTTTAGAGAAAGGAAAGTGAGGGTTCCTGAAGCTAAAGCTTTATTACCTTCACCATAAAATCCCCACCTTTTATTCATCCCTGAAGTTCCGCTACTAAATAAGAACTATTCCCAGAAGCTCAAGACAAAACTTGTCGCCTTGGTAGCTATTTCATTCTTACCATACTACTATTTAGCTTAATTAGGCCCATATCTCAGCAAGCTGCTTGGGAGTTTCACCTCATAAACACAGATTCTTCCAACTCCATAATGAAGCAGTCCTCAAATTGTCACATGTCCATACTCCCTGTGTGTCGACTGTCTTCATTCATCTGCATTATCTACTTGGTCTGTATTATTCTGGCTTTGCCTTAGATAGGCTATGACAGCTTTCAAACATATCTTCATTCTAATCCCATATTGTCAAAGTACTTTAACTTTGAGGCCACCCATGCTCAACAATTGCAAAATTTTGGATTACAGCATACTCTTAGCACTTCTTGAGCTAAATGATTTGCAGTTCTCTACACATGGGATCAGAGGGTGCAACATTAGAAATATAAATGATAAATCTACAACATAATTTTACAAACCCCTGCACAGTAGGATTTAAGTCAGCAGACTGTTCCTTCAAGTGATGCTCCTGGAAGACATTAAGCAAGCACAAGCCTTCTTCCCAATGGTCATAAATGCAGCTTTAAAATATGACTCCCATAATTATATGCTAAATACAATTCTGAAAAATATATTGTGGGGACTTTCTAAACAGTTTAAATAATTTTATCATAATAATTTCACATTGTAGAACCCATTTTTATCAATATTTTATAAAAGCTAATATTAATTCAAGCTTTCGTTACCTGTCTCATGAGGAAACTAATGTTTAGAGTTGTTAAAATTGAAGAACATGATATGGTAATATCTCTCTGAAGATCTGTGAACCTGTAACATCATCTACAGATTTGTAAACCAACATTATAATGATAAAACATAAAACAATGCAAAAATTAAAAGTATTATTTAATTTTCTAAAAACATGATGTCTTAACTTGTATGTAAAACCAGCATTCTGACAGTTTTAATAATTTCCGACTTTGCATATGAAACATTATTCTAACATATCATGTTACCTTCTGTGTTCCTATTATCTTTCCCTCTGCTCTCAGCTTGCTTTGGAAGAATCCTTCAATACTTAGATAGATAGATAGATAAAGACACAAATCTTAATAAATGTAGATCGATGCATATAGACATATACATATAATGCACTAAGATGAATAAAAATATAAAGAAAAATTGTTTGCTGAATGAAGACAGAGAAGTCAGAGCACCACCTCGGTTCAGCTCAGCTGGGAGCTGAGCCCTCAGATGAATCAAAATACTCACCATTCTCCACAGGGTCACAAACAGCCCCTGCTGCACCCGGTGCTGACTTCAGAATGGCAAGTGCATTTTAAGAAGAAGATGACTTTACAGATGTGGAATACATAAATAATGAAAGGCAGTTGTATACATAAATGTATAAACAAACATAGTTAAATTAAGTCTTCCTTAGCAGCCACTCTGCTGTCCATACTTGGAGAACTATGAAGAGTTCGGAAAGACAGACTTTCTGCTGATCTTGGTCTCTGGACCTCATCCTCTCTGAGGTGACTGGGTGGTCTTAATAAAGGTAGGTCTATACGGCCCTCCCTGGTGGTGCAGCAGGTTAAAGCACAGCACTGAAAAGCTAAAGCCATTTCTGTATGAGTTCGATTCCCACCTGCCCAGAGATGACCCACCTGGCACAGCAAACCCTCCTGACCCAGCCGCTGCTCCCCTCAGCAGTGTACTTTGTCGATCTGCCTGTTCTGCTCCCCACTCTGTCTCTGGTGAAGCCTCTCGCCACCCCTGAGCCTCTGACCTGTACCCCAGTTCTGTATGTACAAATAAATAAATCTTTAAAAAAAAAAAAAAAGGTAGGTCTATACATATAGGCATCCACACATATAGATACATTTGATTCTCACTAGACAGGATCATTCTATTGTATACCATTGCTGGGAATACAGTGTTAATCGATTTTGATATTGAAACATTGATCCTAGGGTTCAGTGGTCAAAGGATAAGGACATTGGGTGTCCATAAGGAGAGACATATTGCAGAGAACAGTATCGTAAATGACAGATCTTGATAAAGGTAGGTCTAGGTATACACATACATATTGAATCTCATTAGACTTGATCATTCTATTTGTTTCTAATACCCCTGCTCTTACTCCTTAGTTCATGGGTGAGACAAAACTTGAGTGCAAGGGCAAAATTGTAAATAAGGAGACTTCCACATTAAAGACACTTATGAACAGAACTCCTCAGATAAGGAGTGAGCCAACCATGAGTGCAAAAATAGAAACTATTAACTAGCAGTGATAACCACATCCTATAGGAAGCAGTGAACTTTAATTTGTGGATGATGATCTGGCTCATCGAAACCTGAGCCAAATCATTTGATGACATGGGGCTGTTGAATAAAGAAGTTGAATGGGCCTTTAGATAGAATTCCTTTAAATACAGATTATATTGGAATATAAAGCTACATAGAACACAGAGATTTCATTGAAGTATTGCTCTTTTGAAAGAGTGCTATAAAACATCCACACATCTTTCACCTGTGTAAAAAAGGCATACAATAAATATTTGTTGATGAAAATATATTTCTTATCATTGTAACAGTAATTGAGCAGATAAGAGGATTGAACCAACACTTAAACATGAAATATTTTAACATTACACTATTCTGTTTTAAAAATATATTTATAATAAAGATAAACTTCTAATTAATCCACCCTCATATTTTTCATGACTGATATGATAGTTTTCCTAGAACTATGTCTCTTTAGAGACCAATAATATCTAGTTCAAATCACGATGAAATAGGAGCTAGAAGTTCTGGAGAACATAAAAATACAGAACAAGAAAAAAATAAATATTCCAGGTCTTATTTGATTTCGTATGTTGCTTCTGGGAATTCTAATCTCTGAAAACATGATGGCTGACATTTGCTTTCCTTGCTTTTCCTCCCAGATTTGAGCCATCTAACTTTTCTCCTAAATGAGGGGAGATCATTTGTGTATGGAGTTCCCACTCTTAACTGCTATTAACCTTATTCTGAACTCAACCCTCCCTTTTACATGCATTGTTATAATAACCTCTTAGCTCCATTTATAACTTAATTAAAAATTTCAATTCAAGAATAGTGGGGAATTCAGTGAATTCCTGTTTAAATCTTGTCAGAGCCTTTCCAGGTTGAACATATTTGTCTACCTCTACCCACTCCTTTCACCTGTGAATATGGTTGATAATGTTTGAACAAAATGTTAATTAAACAACGTTAGTGTGTGCTACTAGAAACCTGAGTACAGCTACCCCTCATGGTGCCTTTGTGCAAAATTAGAAAAGTATGTGTCATTGTTCATGATGAAAATATTTAATTAGATTATTTTTGTATAAAAATTAATAATGAGGCCCTCCTTGGTGGCACAACGGGTTAGGACATAGCAGGTGATGCACATTGTGCGGCAGACCTCTCCTGACCCGCCCACTGCTCCCCTCAGCAGTGTTTCAGTCTTCCCGTTCTGCTTCCCATGCTGTCTTTGGTGAATCCTCTCACCGCTCCTGCACCTCTGGCCTGTACTCCAGCTCTGTATGTACAACTAAATAAACCTTAAAAATATATCAAAAACTAATTTAAAAAAATCAATAATGAGGGCCCTCCCCGGTGGCGCAGCGGGTTAAAGCACATTACTGAGAATCTAAAGCCGCTTCCGCATGAGTTTGATTCCCTCCTGCCCCGGAGGTGACCACATGGCGTGGCAGACCTCTCCTGACCCGCCCGCTGCTCCCCCTACCAGTGTACTTCGTCGATCTGCCTGTTCTGTTCCCCGCTCTGTCTATGGTGAAGCCTCTCACCGCCCCTGAGCCTCTGGCCTGTACCCCAGTTCTGTATGCAAAAATAAATAAATCTTTGAAAAAAAAAATCAATAATGAGATTGTTTCCATCAAATTTTTGAAATTATAAAATTAAAAAATCCAGATATGTAATCATAACAAAGGATTATTTAAGTCATTGAATTAAAATTTTAATTAAATAATTACACATCATGCTTTCAGATGATTACTAGATTTAATGTTTCTTGTATTTGACCTTAAGATATTTTAAAATGAATTTCAATTTTGAAATATTAGTTTTCTCTGGCAATAACATTGTCAGCTTTAAATATTTTCAAATATTCTCAAATACTCTGAACATATTGCAATATAGAACAGAAGTAATAATAGATGTTTTATGAATTATTCCTAGGCCATAATAAATGTCTTTATTATGTTTAGTGTAAATTTCAACGATACATTTTTACTTAGTTTCAATAATTTGTGTGTTCTCTCATACACCAATTTACAAATGCAATCATGTAGGGTAAGTGATTAGTCAGGCTTTTAGGTAGCTGGCCTCTGTGTCTGTCACCCGTGGCCTTGAAGGCAGGAGGTGCTTGGGAGCATAGGATTAGGGTGCTTATGCCTGAAATTTGACACCAGGAATGTGGTGTGGGCATGCCTAAGTGGGCTCACCTGAGCCTGGAGGTTGGGGCTTTAAGCGTGGGTGGCAGAGACGGAGGAGGAATGGCTACAAAAACAGGAGTGATGGCTGCAAGAGTACGGCCAGAAGAAAGAGTAGATAGAGTTTTGCAGGGGGCCCAAGTTGTGGTCTCCTTCCAAGCTGTTTCCCCTATGTACTACGGAAAGAATTGTGGGAATAAGGCGAAGTGCCCCAAGATTCTCTCTAAGTTGCCCAAACCAATGATGAACCTACCTGGTCTAGAATGGCTGCAAAACAAATCTCAAATAAGAAAAATCAGATATTCTTCTTGTATGGTAAGTGTATGTTACGAAGCTGAAAGTGCTATAATCAAAGCAAAAATATATGATTTAAAATTTAATTCTGAGCTAGAGATGGAATGATACTGTTAAAATGAGTTTTCTTCTTCCTTTTTTTGATACTATTTTCCATGTTGGAGGAATTACTCATACTAAATATCAAGATGGTTTGTAGTTATTTTAGCCTCAAAAAATTGGAAAATGTAATTTCTTAATTTTTCTTCAAATAATTTCTTCATTTTCTGATTGTTTTAGGATGTTAAATATGTTGAATTTTTTGTTGTATAATTTTATCTGTAAAGATAACTTTGCCTGAAAAAACTGTGATGAGGATCCTTCAGTGGTTAGAGAACATTCTACCAAAATAGCTGAAGTGGAATTTCATCAAGTTGCCGACTGCTTACTATTTACAATAAAAAGGAATAGAGAAATCAGTTAATGATATTTCATGGAAGTTAATGGATGAATCCAGATTATGGTCTATCTTAAAAGTTCCCAAACAAGGTCATAGCATAACAACAAAAAAGGGAAAGTAAGTAATAGGAAGCAGACTGCTTTTGAATAAAGGAAGGCCCCTCAGTGATACAGAGGGGAGAAAATAACAGGCAGCTCTTGTTTAGTTTCAATGAAATTAAGTTTCATTGTTGCATGACATTTCAGTCAAGCTTAATTTTCAGTGAAAAATAATTTGCATAAAACCATTCCAATGAGATATAATCTATATATTATAAAATTCATCCATTGAAAGTGTACAATTCAATGACTTTTAGTAAATATAAAATTGTACATATTATTATCATAACCCAATTTTAGAGAACTTTAACCCTCCAGAAAGTCCTTCCGGCCTATTTAAAACCTAGCCATGTTCCCAATTCCAGGCCTAGAAAACCTCTGACTTATTTTCTGTCTTTTTGAAATTTCATAAAAATGCAATCACAGAACATGTAGATTTTGCAGGTGGTTTCTTTTATGTAAGTAGGAATCTAGAAACTTTAATCAGCCAAAAAGCAATTATTGTGGGTTTTGTGAGGGATATGGTTTCTTTGCAGCTACTTACCTGCCATTGTAAAGTGTGATTTCAGGGGGATAACGTTCAGTGGTCATTATGTAGGGTTTAATCTGTAGGTTTTTCATAGCTGCTTTTCACAAGATTGAGTAAATTTCCTTCTATTCCTAGCATCTGAATGCTTTTTTAGTGAATGAGACCTTGGTTTTGTCAAAATTTTCAAAATACAGAACCCATAGAGACAAAGGTCAAACTCTAAGGGGTGGGTTTGAGCATGATGGGATTTTGGCTTAATAGAGGGAAGGGAGGTGTCAGCACCTATAACCTCTACATTGTTCGACAGTCAACCATTCTTTGCAAGCTTTCAATGATCACACATTTAAGCCCTTGGTGGTCATCATGAAGTTCTGCCATGATCTGGGAGAATCTAATCTAGATCATTTTCAATCCTATGTGCACTTGAGAATCTTTTACAAAATGTCAACACTGAGGTTCCACTATTTGTTTTCTTATGCATTTGGGGAAAACCACTATTCACTGTAAAGAAAGCTAAGGTCAGTGACAGGTATGGACTGTCAGTAAACCTGGTCAGTACTCTTGAGTCAGACATATCAGGTTCCCTGTTTATCATTCGGTTACCTGGTCTTCCTATCAAGTAATTGGCTCCTCTATTCATGTCACTGATGTCTACTTAACTCCTACCTACCCATTTTCTGAGGTCACTGAAACAAATTAGTACACAGTTGGTGGCTGAAAATCCAAAAAATTTCTTCATTCATAGTCTTGAGTTAAGATGTCCAAAGTATATTTGATTGGGTTTAAATGAAGGTGTCAACTAGGCCACACTTAAGAGGGATGAAGGAAAAATCTGTTATTGTCTTATCTAGATTCTGATGATTACTGACATTCTTTGGCTTGTGGCCACATCACTCAATCTCTGCTTCTGTCTTCATATCACAGTAATGTGGGAGGAGTTTAGGGGCTGTGGGTTTCATGGGCACCTTATGTTCACCTATGCTCAGGTAGCAGTGGCAATCAAGATGCAGCTACTCAAAGAACCTTCTCCAAGCATTTAAAATTCACAGAGCTGTACTGTAGTCCAGTCTGCTATCAGCCACAGATGTGCAGTGGTGCCTGAATTTGATATAACTGTCTCAGAACTCCAAAAGTCCAGCTCAAAAAAAGGGTGTGATCTCTTCCTCCAATTTCCTGTAGATTTCTCTTCTAAGAGG
This sequence comes from Condylura cristata, assembly GCF_000260355.1. Taxonomy (NCBI): domain Eukaryota; kingdom Metazoa; phylum Chordata; class Mammalia; order Eulipotyphla; family Talpidae; genus Condylura; species Condylura cristata. Next base: position 3,506,865 of record NW_004567126.1, on the reverse strand, counting down.
CACTAGGTAATAGCCAATTGGCAGTCAATCATTGAAATTATTAGCTTGGTGGAGTGACAGAGCAGGCACCTGAGCCCAGCAGGGGGCATCTTAGAAAACACCTGCCTTATAAACTTATAAACTCCAGCTTCATTGCAGTGTGCCTTCATCTTGTGAAGTTGGCTGCATGTGCATATGGAGGTGGCAGAGGAAGGACTTTGTGACAGCTTAAAAACCACTGACTCAAAATCACTGAAATGTTAGCTCAATTACTTTTCTCTGACTGTTAATGAGAAGTGAGAGCCAGCTGTCTTGATTTTTCCCACAAACAAAAGGGCCACCTAGTTATCTCTAAGTAAAAGAGAAAACTTCATTTGCTAAACTGGGTGTTAGTGAGCAGCACTCTGACACGAGTCTTAGCCCATTTGTCTCTCAAGTCTAGCCCAAATGTCACATGCAGAATGCCTCCAGAGCAGCTTTGGGATCAATTTAAAGCCTTTGAGGAAATATCCTAAGGCTCCCTGGTTTCCAGTCTCACCCACCTTGTCACCATCACACACTTGAAGTGATTCAGTCTATCATTCATTTTGTTTACAGGGCCCTGGAAACCCAGGTGATGGCCTTTAGGTACACACATTTCCAGAGAAGTGCTTTGGGACTAGAGGGGGCTGTGAGTCCAAGGACACTCAGTGTGGGTCTTACTTAAATACTTTTTAAAACTATATTTAAAATGTATTTTCTGTATGGTATCTGTAGGAATTACAATGTGCATTTTAATTTACAACAACTTAGGTTCCTAATAATTTTGGTGGACTGTAGGAAGTTTGTTTCATTTCATGATCCTCTTGTGATATTTTCATTATTGTTATTTCTATTTTTTAATTATATTTTTTTAGATTTATTTGTACATACAGAAATGGGGTACAGGCTAGAGGCTGAGGGGTGGCGAGAGGCTTCACCAGAGACAGAGTGGGGAGCAGAACAGGCAGATCGACAAAGTATGCTGCTGAGGGGAGCTGCAGGCGGGTCAGGAGAGGTCTGCTGCACCTTTGGTCACCTCCGGGGCAGGCAGGAATCGACTCATGCTGAAGCGGCTTTAGATTCTCAGTGCTGTGCTTTAACCCACTGCGCCACCAGGAAGGGCGTTTTTAATTATCTTAAGAGTACAAATACATGCCTCTATATATTACAATCTTATTAATATGTTGTTATTTTATGCATTCAACGATATTATGTCAATATTTGTTCTTGTTGCATAATATATTTTACAGCAATTTCAGTTATCAGACTTTTATTTCAAATGTTTCAGTGAATATTTAAAGTGCTTTTTTTTTTTGGTTTGCTGAATATATTTGATAAATATTGATGACCACTTACAGATTTTTAATCTTTCACTTATCTTTCCCATTTCCATATCAAAGAATATAGAAACTTTTGCGGCATAATGAACTAGTCAAGACAAAGTGATTTTATTTGACTTCTAATTAATTCTTATTACCTTTCTGAAGCTTTTGATAATATGGTCTTTCAGATAATTAAAAAAAAATTTCCTTGAACCTTGAATTTCCTATCACTTAATATAGCAATTATATTGTCGTATTATTGGATCAGAAAATAAATTCTTTTCATGTTTGAACATGTTATATCAACCCTTACTGCCCTTTTTCACATCATATGTATCATAACTATTTCTTAGTTCAGACTAGGTCCAATAAGTTCTCTTTTCTGAACTTCTCAGAACATGCTATTTTATTTGCTTGTACATAAATAAAGTTACCTTTTCTTCTATGTACACCTTTCTCTGCTTAATCATCATCCACATTATGAGTACAGCCAGTCACGGGCATTACACCATTGACCACCCACAACACTTTGATGAAGATATAGGTCACATTCAAAAATACAAAAATACTTAATAACTTTTTGTTGTTGTTTGTTTGTTTGTTTTTGAGAGCATGAACACAGTCCGTCCCACATTTGGGGAAATCGCAGAGGTCAGCACATCTGGCATGCAATGGATAAGCCTTGCCTTGGAAAATCCACCTTCGTGGTCATGATATCTCCCTGCCAGGTAATAAAAATACTTAGTAACTTGTAAGTTACAACCACCAATCAAGTGAAAGATGTGCTGGCCTAACTATTAAACCATAGTGCTGAACACTGGTAGACAATCGGTCAGGCAGTCACTACTGTTACCACATCAATTTGCAGACCTATTCCTGGGAAATAGCCCAGAGTGCTTAGTTTGTGCTTGACGAAGGCTCTGAAAATGGAAAGGGAAACTAACAAAAACATGACTATCACTTCCATAGTTTAGATAATAGTTGTGAAGTAGTACCCTAGTTTACTTACTTCTAGGACTTGGTATAATGACTTTTAAAGAGTAGACACAAAATGTATCTGTGCTTGCTAGTGGTAATGATAATTATGGCATTCCCAGGAGTTAAGAGAGATCATAAAAAAGGCATATAAATACTTTTTTTTTGAAAATGCCACTTTTAAACCTGATACCTTCTGTATTTCTATGAAAATAAATAGACCAGTATAGAGAAGCAGGCAATAGTGAGACTTGCTTTCTGTTTAAGTGGCTAATCTCTGATAAATTAGCTAAACACAGAAATTGCATTAGAAAAAACATGAGACCCTGTTTTTCCAATTGAATTCTACTTACCACCCACATTATTAGCTAGGGATGCCTGCTGAGAAATAGTATTATTTCTTCAACCTCCATTCATATTTGTAAAGATAATGAAACGGTGTCAAATATTTATATAAACCTATTAAAAAACTCATCTTTGAAATATTGCATAAATAGTCATTAAATATTATTAGTAGGAATCTTCATTCTGATCCAAACTGAAGTGCTTTAAGTATTAATTAGGTGTTCAGTACCTAGTTAAACTAAATTAAAAATCCATTTCAAATGAAAACCAAGAGGTATCAGAAATATTGCAGAAACAAAAATGCAGCGTGGAAATAGAAGAGTGAACAGCTTTCAAGGATGGGGCTTAAGGGTAACAATGTATTCTCTAGTGTAGCTTTATTTTCTCATTTAATAAGCATCATTTTTCATGGAGCCTCTATTGTGCTAGACTTAATACTAGTAACTTGTAATCACAGGTCAGGCATTATGTCCTTCTCTTCCCCAGCTGCACCTCCCCGTTTAGGACAGGGGTACCTACAAAAATGGTGCTTTTATTCCAGTTTATGGATGTCACTATATCATTGCAGACCATAGTAACACTTCACATAGATACTTACTTTTCTTTCAGTTTGGAGAAAAAAGGCTCTTTCAGACCTGAAAGGCAGAGATCACTGTATTTTTCAAGATGGAAGATGTTGATTCAACTCCCTGCTTTGTTATTTGCTAACTTGTAGATAAAATATTCTCTTGAACTTCAGTCTCTAACTGCTAAACTGGGAATGCAGTCAAATGCAAGTATTGACACCTCAGAGGTCCTACCATGATGGGATGACTTATAATGCCTGATTTGTGAAGTTAGATAAATATATACCATTTAAAGGGTATATTTTATTATGCTAAGTACAAAGAGCACATGTTATTCAGTCCTGTATATTAAGTACAATTATCAGAGGTATTCAGTCTTATTTCATTTGCATATCTTCTTATAGTAGACAATATCAACTTTTTTCTAAGATAATGGAAACTGAAGTTTAGCATGATTAAGAGACTCAGCCAGGTGTTGTAGCAGAATCATAACTTAACACCTGGTTTTAAATTCTAAAATCTTTTCCACTGCTAGATAGGCATATATCCACTGAATTATTTATGGTCCAACAAAGAAGGTGACAGGAAACAGAGGCTGTATCTATGAGATTTAAAGAAGCCTTCTAAGTAAATGTAATTTAGGAAAACTCTAAAGTCTTGGAAAACAACAATTACTGGTTAGTAATGTGTTTGAATTTAAGTAACTATCTAAAATGACATGTCTGGAGGCATTAAGAAGATACTGTCTCATATAAAATGTTGTGCACCTGTATACAGGGCTTCCATGTTCTATTTCTTCACATAAAACACACCTCTCATGAGACTTTAATAGGGGAATTATTTCAGGGCTGGGCACTAATTCATCTCCAACCTCTTGAGTGGGGAAGATCCTCTTCTCCCAGTAAATCCCTATAGCAGGGATGGGATGATGAGGACTGTATGAAAGGATGGTTCTCCAAGTAACAAATTACCAACAGTAGCAACTTTTTACCTATCCAGAAGTCAGAGTCCAAAATCAGTCTTACTGATGTAAAGACAAGATATTAGCAGTACTGGTTCCTCTTGGAATCTGTAGAGGATCTGTTTGTGGCCTTCTTTCCTTTTCTAATTGTGACTAACTATGTTGGCAAGAAGCAAGAGAGCAAAGCATTCTGCATACACTTAAAGTCAGAACTGTTCAATCCTGCTCTTTGAGCAGCCCTGAAGGCATCCAAGGCCAGGGGGTAAGCCAACCTGTCTCCCCCATTGAATTGCCAAGGAGTCAGAGAAAGAGGACTTTGGCAATGGATATAGCCAAGTGCATTCTTTATTATTCAGGAGGTAATTAAAACCCAGCATTTGCTCTTTGCACTGATACCAAGTTACATTATCTTTGAGTTAGGGATTTGAAATATCTAAACTTATTGACTAGAATACTCTCAAAAATAATTACATTTTACAATAAGTGACTAACTTCCTTTTATTCTACTTATATGTGCTGTAACAAGAAATATAATATAAATTGGGCCTCCCTGGTAGCCTTTGGATTAAATCTCCATGCTGTTCCACATATGGCACAGCAGATCTCTCATGACACACTTGCTGTTTCCTTTAGCAGTGTATTTCAGAAAATCAAGCTATTTTGTTCCCTATTCTGTCTCTGGTGAATCCTCTCATGTCCCACATCTATGGTCTACTCCCTAGTTCTTCTCTATACACAGACACAAAAGTCAACTAAAGTTGTGATGGCAAGGTATATATCAATGACCTCAAATTTATGCTTATCATTTCTCACAGTACAGTTCTCAAGGTAAAATCTGTCTGTCTCTGGGTTCATATCTTCATGTTATCTAATAAATGCATATCTGTCATGGAGACTTCCATATCAGTGAACAGTAGAGACCCTCCTTAGTTCATAGCCTTGTCCTTCATCTTCATTGCCAGCAGCATAGAATTTCCAATTTTCTCTTTGATCCTTGAGGCTTCTCTTGTCATTTCACTTTCTCTGCTTTTACTTTTTGGTCCACCCTATGAGGACCCACATGCTAACATCATTCGGAGCCTACGGACAGTCCAGGCTAATTAATTGTGGCAAGAACCTTAATCATAGTTGCAAAACTACATTTGCTATCCAAGGAAATGTTACAAAACTACATTTGGTACTGAAGGAAATGTTACAACTTCTGATGACTAGAACAAATATATATTTTTTAGTTCTTTTGGTGGGGACCCTTATACCATTCCCCATAGTTGTAATTTTATTTTGAAATGTTTTTGAATTTTTATTGATTTATTATATAATTTGCATTTCCCACCAGATAACAATGTCAAGTATGAAACTAGCTAATTATATTCTTTCTACTCATGAAAAGAAGACTCAAGTTGACACCTCTCTAAACACAAAAGGCCAGCCACTGTCACACCAGGTCAGTGTTTGTGGAAAATCTATTTCTGTTGTTTTAATGCGATCTAGTACTGACATCGACCGTGATGGTATCATTTAGGCATGATGAGTTCTGTGCTGTTAATGAATTGTGGGCTTATTAAACTTACTCTTTCTAATTGAACTATAAAATATACATTCCATTCTAAACTATATCCTCCAACACTTTTATATGATATGGCTTCACTGTACTGAATAAACAAAGTTGTTAAAAGTTATGATCAAATTACACTAGAATTTTAAAGATTTCCTCAACGTTGCCAAAGTCTAAAGATAGCATGAATTTTCAATCTATCCTTGCTGTGATTTAAAATGAAAGTGATACATACTACTTTACATTATTGCATTTTTATTTATTTATTTATTTTTAGTTTTTCCTGGCCCTTTCACTTAGTTCATCCTCAGTTGCAATATTTTTTCAATTCCCTGTAAGAATATTTCAAATGAGATAAAGGCACAGGAGTAACCTGCCATTCAAGGTATGTTGAAAACACATTTACTGGGCCTCCCTGGTGGCTCAGAAGTTAGTCTTAGTGCCATCACTGCTGTGGCCTGAGTTCAGTCCTGAGCCAGGGAGGTGACCCACATGGTGCAGCAGATGTCTCCTATCTTGCCTGCTGCACACCTCAGCAGTGTATTTCAGTAGATCCATCTGTTTTGATACCCACACTGTCTCTGGTGAATTCTCTCACCCCCACTCCTCCACTGTGTTTCTAGTAAATCATCTCATCCCTCCTCCCCATTGTTGGACTCACACCAGTTCTTGTATGCATAAACAGATAAAAATAAATTCTTAAAAAAATATCCTATTAGAATTTGTATTTTACAGAGTGGGAATTTTTTGAGAGTTAATTTAAAGATTTTATAGCATGGAGCTTCATTTCTGGTAGTAACAATGCTAATGTGCTTTCTAAAAATTTAAGGATATCTGTTCCTCTCCTTCCTCTGTGTTCTGATGGGAGAGAAAACAGAAACAGCTCTTCATAAGGAAAAGATGCTGACTTAGAAAGAAGATGCCCCTATAACTATAACAGGGTGGTCATAGGAAAGGGAAGTTTCCAGTTCTCCTGTCCCACCCAAAAGAGGGTAGAACTGAGTGGGGAAGAGAAGAAGCTGGAAAGGAGACTGGAGAAGGAAGGAAGCAGGCTGGAGAGCCAGGAGACCAGGAGGAGGCACATGGAACAGAGAGACAGGTGAAGAAGCTGCACTAGCTTCTTGATCCTGGACAGATTGAAACAATTGTAGACGAGAGACCCATGTGGAGGTTAATAGTGACAGTCTTTACCTTGATTTTGATTTTGCTCTTTGCCTTCCAGACATGCTGGCCCCTTCTATCTCTTTCCTATGGGTCCCCAACCAGACGGTACTTTAAACTTATGGTAGGTTTTTTGGCCTCAGTCCCCTTTCTTTGAGCCAACTCTGTTTGGCTGGGTGTTTACCCATGAGGGAGACAATAACTTCGGGTACTGGACTTAGAAACTAAATTCTTTGTTTTTTTCTTTGTTGCACACTGTATTAAATTTCCTTTCCATGAAAGGTTGTATATGGTTTGCCTTGATGTGGCAGATGGCAGAACCTATGTAGAGTGGACAGATTTGATGGTTCTGGTGTGCCCTTCTCCATGTCCTGTAACATAAGAAGGAGAGACATCTCCCTTTCTTAGAATTCTAACTCAAGCGTATTTTCATAAATCACAAATCTGGGTTTGCATCTGATGGCATAGTTGTACATCTGGCCTTATTAGCACACAGACCAAGGGACATCCCCAAGTGTGCATGTTTAAAGGGGTCTGGCCATCCATGAATACACAAAGGAACTTCTTAGTATGAAAGTACTGTAATAGGGTTGGTGTATTTAGAGACAGAAGAATAGATAATAGTTTCCCGATAGAATACCCCAAATTTCCCATGCTCTCAGGGCAAGGGTGAATGCCCAATCAAATGTGTTTGTTTGGAAATGTTGCTGCTGAGGCCTGAGAACTTTCCACAGGTCTAAGCTTAGCACCTTCTGGCAAGGAAGCCTAGGAAAGGAGTTCTGAAACAGGTCCTAGAAAGTTGGGACAAAAAGAGCAAAAACAAAGTACGAATCAAGGTAACAGCTGCCGTTGTCACCCTCCCCATGTGTCTCTCAGTCACGTGTCTTGCTCAAGTGTCTCTATATGTCTCACTCACATATGTCTCACTCACATATGTCTCGTCTTCCCCCCACATCCTAGTGCAAGTCCAAAGCTGAGAGGCAACCAAGCCCTTCTTGTCTATGTTTCTCTCCTCAGCCCATCTGCCTCCCATGTTACACACTTTCGCTTGGTCACTTAGCTCTGGCCCTCATTAAATGGAACAGGAAACATTCTGCACCCCCCCTAACAATGTGACCTTGACAATCTTCTGGCCTATATTGCCTATTTCCTTATACATACATTTGGAAAACTGGAGCATACTTCATAGAGATACTGAAAAGGATTGCAGGAAATAATGAATTTAAAATGTGTAGAACAGTGCTGGTATGTGGTTAACATTCAGTAACTTAGTTGTAATACCTATTATTATTTTTATCCATCACATATTAAACAATCCATAAATGTTGAGTGTTGTGTTGTTGACATCCTCCTAAACCAAATGCCCTCACATTGCCGGAGTGATTTGGAAAGAACAGTCTGTTCTTGTCTGTCTTAACAGACTTATGACTGTCCATAAACGCAGTCCCGTCCCATGTTTCTCCATGCCCCTGATTGCTTTATAAGATCTATTTACTTGTTTATGTTTATAGGTACTGGGGTGTAGGCCAGAGGTATAGGGGTTGAGAGGATTTACTGGAGACAGAGTGGGGAGAAGAAGCAACAGATGTAAGAGAGAGTGCTTTCTCTCTTTTGAATGGAGAGAATCCCCCAATACACTTGTTCTCACTCTATGCTTGATGCTGTCACCCACACTGCATGTCAGATTGCATCAGAATGTTTCCTGGACTTGAATCAGAATTATAAAAAACAAGCAAAAATATACTGCTGAGGGGAGCAGTGCGGGAGGCAGGAAAGGTCTGCTGTGCCATGTGGGTCAGCTCCCTGGCTGGCCTGGCATTGAACGTGTACTACTGTGACTGGCAATAGCTTGATAGTGCTCTGTCTTTAACCTGTACCACCAGGGAGGCTTTCGGGATGCCCTCTCTGCCTGCAGTAATTTTCAGCTTTCTTATTAGTACCAGCAGGTGTTTCTCTCTTTCACCTGTGTTCCCGTGTTGCACCTGTTCTTCCTCCTCAGCATGCCCATTATCCAAGTTTGGGCAGAGTCTAACTTTTGAAAGACCACCCCAGTTTAAAAAAAAAATCTTTAAGAAATAAAAAGAGAGAGAGAGAGAAATTACAAATGAAATGGGAAAAAAAGACTCAAAATTATATAAAAATAAACTTTTGTATTAATTGTTTTAAAAAAAGGGAGAAAAAAACTAAAAAAAAGAGAAAAAGAAAGTCTATTAAGGAAATAAATGTTTCTTACAGATTTTTTGCCATTCCTTAAAAACGTTTTCCAGCTTTATTGTGATTTAATTGACAAATAGTATAGTGTGAATTTAAAGGGTACAGTATATGCATCTCTTGTGAAATGATTAACTTCCCCAGTCAGTTTATTTAGTACACACCTCACATAGCTACTCTTGTTGCCTTCTCTGTTTGCCTGGTTTACTAAGTTTCCAATATCCCTTAGGACTTGGCACGCTGAGAAGTAATACCTGGAGGCTCTTTCTCTTTCTGGGTTAGAGAGACTCTCCCTTCACTTGTTCTCACCCTGTGCTTGATGCTGTCACCCACATCTCATGTCATAATGTATCATGTTTCCTTCACTGGGATTGAATCATTTACAAAAAATAAATCCAAGTTTTTCTCATCTTTGCACTCCAGACTCTAGAAGAGTGTCTGGCACTGGCTAGCACTTACAGAACGAAGTGGCAATTCAGGATGATGATGAATCAGTAGATGAATCACTTGCAGTTTGGAAAGAACCCCCAAAGAAGCTGAGTAGAGAGCAGGGACTAAGGAGAGCAGGCATTGCTCCGTTTCTGAATTCTCCATCCACCTTTTACTCCAATTCATCCTGTGTCTGACTGTCTCACAGAGGCTACCATATATCTCGGGCATATTAAATTCCCATCAAGTCACTCTTTGGTGTTCATGAAGGTTATTCCTGACTTCTCAGAAATTTGAAGTTGTAAAAAAATATGTGTTCCCAGCAACCACACATGTTCTTTTGTAATAATTTTACATTGTTGTTTTTCACTAGGGATTTTATGCTGTTTTGTGAATTCTTCATTTTCTTTTCCCCTCTGCATAAAGGCTCATAAAGACATTTCATTTGTTGGGAAACATGAAATTGAGTAGAATATAATTACTTTCTTGTTCTGTAAAATTTTCTTCAGGACTTTAAACCAGATCTATAGTATTACCCTGAGGTAGAGAAGGGAAGCAATTATTCTTATAGTCCAGGGTAAGAAGGTGTAACAAAAAGCCAAAGTCAGCCATGCATGCTGAGTTCCCTCAAATTCCACTGGAGGCCTCAAAACGAGCAATGGGAAGGCAAAATTTCATAAATGTGTTTTGTATGTCCCATCTATTCTTATTCAGAAAGTCTAGTCCTATGCGAACCTGCAAGATTGGGTTACAGTTCAGAAGCTAAAATTGTGTCTCTCTTTTTTTCATGTTTCCCATAAAGCTTACCTAATGAATGCTTTTGCTTTTTTGTCCTTTTGTTCTTTTTCTTTTTCCTTAAATATATAAATCCCATAAAATACAAGAATTTATCCAACTAATAAAGCATGAACATAGGCTATTAGAAATTATTTCCAATGACTAGAATCTTCACTTTGTGAAAATCCATGCTGGTGTCAATTTCACAGTGAAATCTAGGTAATATTTGAACAATTCTGAGTTGAATGGACTTTAGTGGGAGTGTAAGAGTTCCTTTTTGTCCTTCTTTAAGCTTAACTTTAAGTCAAAAGATGATGATGATCTAGTGAATAAAGGGTCCCCCCCCCACACCCAGTAACTCTTTAGGGGCTCAGAGTTGTACAAAGAAACACAGGAATAGAGGGAATAAAGCATTTCTTATAGATAGGGACAGATGAGAGACTCACAATGACACTGACAGTGTGCTTGGTGACGAGCAAGCTCATCCTTCATTAATGGTGATCTCTGAGCCTTCTTTTATGGCTGAGAGACTCTCATCTTCTTACCTGCCCTAGATTCTTGTCACTGTGTTCTTTTCACAGAGAAACATCTTGAGCTAAGAAAAAAATAGTAGTTGTGGTTCAGGAAGACATTTAGTCTTTACAGCAGCAATTCTCTGACTATCACTGGGTAGAATCTGATATTGCTTAGTGATATATCATTTTATCTTAAGGATTCCTTTTTTTTTAAGATTTATTTATTTATGCATACAGAACTGGGGTACAGGCCAGAGGTGCAGGGGC
>NW_004567126.1:3481193-3494896 GCF_000260355.1 Condylura cristata | reverse complement strand
AGGGGCACAAAAACACAAATTTGAAAGAAAACTTGCACTCCTATGTTTTTTGAAGAACCATTTACAATAGCCAAGATATGGAAACATCCAAAGCACCCCAAAACAGATGACTGGAGCAAGAATATGTGGTCTATATACCTGATGGAATACTGTTCAGTGATCAAAAATGATGAACTACTGCCATTTGCAGCAATTTGGATGGAGCTAAAAGGGGTTATACTCAATGAAATAAGTCAGAAGGCAAAAGAAAAATATTGGATGATTTCACTTACAGGTGGAATTAGGAAAACTGAACAAAGGGTCAGAAAAAAGACAAAACTTTCAAAGTGATCATAGATTTGAGGCAAACAGCAAGGGAGGATGAGAGAGAGGGGTCAGAAGAGGGGAAGGAGCAGCACAAGGGGCAATGTTGATATTGCGTGGTGGTGTGGTGCTGGGAGAACTACAAGGACTACACCTGAGGGAGAATGATGCTGCAAGAAAATAAAATTATAAAATATAAATGGGGAGAAAGCAGTATGGAGTGTTAGGAATGACATAAACACGAGTCAGACATTGAGTGTTACTCCAATTCTGTGCATGACCATAACAAGTGGCTTTTTTTTTTCTGTGTCTCATTGTTCTTTTATTATTATTATTATTAATTTTTTTAATGTGATAATTTTGGTTTTTGTTGTAGTTGTTTGTGTTTTGGAAATCCAGGTCTTCTTCCCCCTGTCCACCCTCCCCCACTGATGTTGCTATAGTACACCCACCGCTAAGGCAACCAGTGTCCACCACCATTGTCCATTTTCTTCCCTCCCTTTTTTGTTCTTGCCCCTCACATACCCCTTCCCACTCTGGTAATCTCCATTCTACAGTCACCTTTCAAGAGTTTGTTGTTTAGTTTGGCTTTATCTGACCCTTTGTTTTCTCAACATTCCATAAAAGGTGACGGTATCTGGTATTTGTCTTTCTTCTTCTGACTTACTTTGTTTAACATAACCCATTCCAACCTCATCCATATTGCTGCAAATACAAAGAGCTTATCTGTCTTGATAGCTGAGTAATATTCCATATTGGGTAGATACCACATCTTCATGATCCAATCATCTGTTTTTGGACATTTAGATTGTTTCCATGCCTTGGCTATTGTAAATAGTAGTGCATAGGAGTGCAAGTTTCCTTTTGAATTAGTTTATTTGTGTTCTTTGGGTAGATACATAGGAGTGGAATTGCTGGTTCATATGGTAGATACATTTATAATCTTTTGAGACACCTTTTCCTTAGGGACTAGATCAGTCTACATTCCTGCAATGTTCTTTTCCTTAGGGACTAGATCAGTCTACATTCCTGCAATGGTATATGAAGGTTCATTTGTTTTCACATCCTTGCTAGCACTTGTTGCTTCCAATATCTTTGATATGGCACCACATTTTTCTTATTGCAAAATGGCTATTTTACCAATCAGCCTCAGCTTCACAGGTCTGTGGTAGGGACCAACTGTAGTTATATATATATATCAATGACATAGTTTCATGGGTTTATTACTATCAATAGTAAAAATATGAGAAATACTTTTCTGTTTCAAGAATTGCTGTTATATTTTCAGAAAACAAAGTTAAACAGCAAAATGTTTAGATCCCAAAATGTAACCTGAGACCACATAATGACTTACAGTTGTGAACCAATGGCTAGCTTAATTTATTATAATATATTCCAGGGAGAAATTACTTTTGCTTGTTTTCATACTGAACTCTGTGGGGATTACAATTCCTTTTCTCAAGGAGTTAATGATATTGCTGTTTCTGGGGAATGAGTTATTTCCATAAAATAATAAAGAAATAATGGAAGAAAATAAAATGTAATAGTAGTGGATCAGCAAATGATTTAAAGCCAAAAATTGTATGGTTTAGTCTTTGCTTGAAACTGTAGCTAGGCAAATAAAAATAATTGGAAAACATCTCGATGCTTTATTAAAAGTCTTATACAGAATGTCAGAGGAGTTCCAATTAACATTACAGAAAAAGTTCTAACAATCCTTCATTATCTTTCCCTTTTCAATTTCCCCATTACCCCTGTTTTATCTCTGCAAATTGTCTTCTTTATTCATAAGCTATATACCTCCTCTGTCTCTTATAGAAAGCACAAATCTTTCTCTTTTGAATCTTTTTGTCTAAAACATTCACATTTTTATTATGAATATCCATTTAGCAGATGTGCTTTCTCTATTTTAGAAATTCCCTGTTTTCTCTCTATATATTTTTCTCAGCCATTTCTTGTTAAATCAAGTACTGGGCATATTAATATTCAAATGTCCTATTATACATTCCTGAAACTTTATACTTCTTTAATGATGAAATTAACCTATGAAACACATCTCAGCCAAAGTGATTGTATATTATTTTCCCCCAAATTGCCATGAGTTGCTATGATTAACCTCCTCTCTGATAAATTTGGAATTATCTTGAAGAAAATATAAAGATAGATGAGGATACAATCACATTTAATCAAGTTTTAATGTCTTCCTAATTTTTTTTTTTTATGTGATTGGTGATAAATCATTCTGAAGAATGAAGGTGAAACAGTCTCTGTTTCACCTTCATTCTCTGTTTCACCACTAAAGGAGCTATCCTTGTCCAGTTTAGTGTGAAAACCTATAATAAAAGCGATAGATTATTTCATTTCCAATAGGTATTTGTTCTCTAACTTGCTTCATGAAAACGTAAATATTCTGTTTGCAATTAAAGCATGCTACAGTTACAAAGTAAAGCCTAGCAAAAATTTTGGTTAATTATATAAACACTATAAATAATAATATATATATCTGTCATTTACTTACTTACATGTATCAGGTTTAAATTATTTTAAGCTTCCTAATACACTTCATGGTGCTGAATGACTTCTGTTTTTACCTTAAAAATGGCTTTTCACTTTTAAAGACTTGAAATGACAATCCACAAATAATATACATGTATCCATACAACTATAATAAGATCTGTACATATGTGCATATATGGTAAATATATTCCATGACAAATATGGTGATGCTGTGTTGGCTAGTAGATTCACTTTCTTCTTTGTGCTGTGTCAACATATTCAGCAACACAAATTGGCCTAGGATGGAACTTTCTCCTCTTGGCAAATATCCTGTTACTGATCTTTTACCCAAAGGAATGGAAAAATCAGTAATTATTCCACTGGTATAACATTGAATTGTTTCAAAACAAACTCGTATCTGGTGCCAAGTCAAACTCCTATGTACCCATTAAAATATGGCATATTTGAAAAAATAAAGTATGCTTGAAACCTTCAAAAAAGTATCTGATTTTAAGACTCATTTTAAAGACCATTAATGAAGAGTGTGTAATATTGATGAATGGATAGATATTTACATCATTAAAACAGGGTATGGAGTCTAGAAATTGACCCCACAAATATAGCCAACTGATTTTTGGGAAAATTGTCAAGTCTATTAAACAAAGAAGGGAGTCTTTTAAAAAATGGTTCTAAGACAAATGAATCTGTACAAAAACATGAACTTGGCTTATACTGCACATTTTAGTGTAGACATAAACTCATAATGGCACATGAATGAAATGCAAAACATTAAACCAGAAGACTAATAAAAGAAAATACTAGAAGGTATGTATGTCTTTGGTGATTTTAGATATAGTAAAGTTAGGAAATCTTTAAATACAATACTGAAAGCATGATCCCCAAAAGGAGTATCAATAAGCTCAAAATTAAAAACTTTGTTCTGTAAATGTCACTGCCAAGGGGTCTCCTGGTTGGTGCAGGGGTTGGGAACACAGCAATATGGCAAGCTGCTTGATCCCGAGCGGTCAGGGAGCTGACCCACATGGCATGATAGATGTCTCCTGTCCTGCCTGCTTTTCCCTTCAGCAGGATATTTTAGTCAATCCACTTGTTCTGTTCCCCATTCTGTCTCTAGTGAATCTTCTCCCACATCTGTAGCCTACATTCCAGTTGTTGTATGCATAAATAAATATAAATCATTTTTTAAGTCACTGTCAAGAGAATGAAGAAGACATGTCGCAAAATTGTTACTATTAAGTTTTCAGCAAATAAGTTTTATCCAGAATATATAAAGCACATTTTTTTTTATGATAAAGTAAATAACCCAATTTATAAGTGGACAGAAAAGAGGCATTTTGTTAAAGATATATATGTAGATATTGAGTAATTATATGAAAAGGTTTTCAACATCATTAGTTATTCAGGAAATAAAAATTAGAAAGGAAATTAAACTGCTACATAACTTTTAGAAAGACTAAGTATTAACAAACACAAAAGAAAATTTCACATTGTAATTTTTAGTAATGTGTGAAGCTATTTTGTTCTTATGCTTTGGAAATTGGCTGGACAGTTTCTTATCTGGATAATGTGTCAGAAAGTAAGGGAGTACTTGAATAGCAGCATAAATGTGCTGTAGATATGTTGAAAGGGCAGAAAGGCAGAGCCTAGTATTCAAAGTTGGAAAAAATTGTGCAATATAAAAAATTATTGTATTAAAATCCAAAACCAATATAAATACATTACTGGCACAGAAAAATAATATTGCATGTATGAACTAATGGTGGAAAATGGACAATGCTTCTTTGTGGGGGTTCAATTTATTAATTCCAATAAATCGGAAGGAAGTAGAAAATCTGCACTGGAACACCAGTGTGTTTACTGCAGCAGACATCACAAATGGATTTAGGTGAAAAATAAAGTAGGCATAAACAGTATATTTGCTTCAGTTCCAAGTATTTTTCACCAACAAAATACTGCTTGCGGGGGAAAACATAATAACTTCATATTGGAAAAATATGGAGACATTACTTATGGCAAGTGATCCAGTTGGATGTCAGCTGATTGATATGTACACCTATTTTACATACATCTGGAAAAGAGGCAGTGAGTGAGGCACATCACCCTGGTGATATTCTGTCCAATAATGCATAGTTTTAATCTATGCATTAAAAAGGAACCTAAGACTAACCCAAGTAAGAGACTGTTTTCAAAATCACTGCCAGTACTCTTCAGAAGACTGAAGACTCTGATTCTGAAAGGCAAGAAACCATCACAGATTGAAAGACTCTAAGAACACATGATGACAAGTTGCATTGAGTATCCTTGGATAGAGTTTGATGCAGAAACAAAATATTAATGAAAAAGCTGGTGAAATCTAAAGAGAGCCTATATGTTGGTTTGTGTACTATACCAATGTGAACATCTTAGTTCTGGCAGTTGTGCTGTGGTTATATAAGTTGTTATCTTTAGGAAATGCTGTATCACCATTTGGACACTCTGTACTTCCATATTTTTCCTGTGAGCCCCAAATTATTATTATTATTTTTTTAATTTAAAAAGAGGTGGAGGCCCTCCCTGGTGGCCCAATGGGTTAAAGCACAGCACTGCAAGATAGCTGCAGCCACTTCAGGGCCAGTGGATCCCCAGCCCCGGAGGTGATCACATGCCCAGCAGACCTCTTCTGACCTGCCAGTTGCTTCCCTCAGCAGTATACATCCTCAGTCTGCCTGTTCTGCTCCCCCCTCTGTCTCTGGTGAAGCCTCTCACCATACCTGTACCTCTGGCCTGTACCCCAGTTCTGTATGCATACATAAATCTTAAAAAGAGGTGGAAAATATTCATGATATTTAAATTTGTATTTACTTTTCCAGGGCTCTCTTCAAAATAAATAGCCCAAGGCACTATGATTTAGTAAGAGAGTTATTGGGAAATAATACAAGTGTGCAATCAGCCATATAAGGCGATTTATGAAAATGCTTCAGGAATCATGAGAAAAATGAAATGGAAAATGTGAGAGACATCTTTGACCTCATGGTGCCAAATAGCAGTAAGGGCTACTCCTCCATCAAGATACTGCTCAGGATTTCATAAAGCTTCATTTTAGAAATGAATCCACTGCTTTGAATGTATAAATATATATATTTATATTAGAGCTGGCTTTCTCATGAACCAATAGGAGATACTAAAAATAAAGGATTAGAAACAGGTCTCACAAAAGAAGGACATCATAGGAAGAACATTGGAAATCAAGTAGGTCAAAGAACAAGAACATTTGAGAGGGAACATGTCCAATAGTGGAGGCTAGAATATTCTACTAGGCTACAGATTTTGGCATTTGACCTTTATTCGTTTCAGAAGATGTAATTTCCTTTTTATTTTATAGGTTTATTAAATGCAAAAAAAGTATTTCCTCATATGACACTTTTGTATTAGACTAAGCAATAAGGAATTTTGTACCAGTGCTAAGACTCTTCACTCTGTTCTTTTCATTATTTCCTTTCCAGAGCCAAGTGAAAGCAAGAAAGGTTACTCTGAAAATAGTCCTGAGATAGTAGAATTTAGATCCTGATATAAAGATGCCCAAATGTCTGTGTGTGGTTCTGTCATGAGTTTTTGTGCAACTAAAGAGCTGCCACTCACATGACAATTAATCTTTACTTATTGTTCACTGCACACCACAGTTGAGGCTCTAATCATGAACAAGCAAGGTGAAGCCACCACTGAGCAGACTTTGCCATCCAGAGAGGTGGGGCAGTTTGCCTCTCTTCACAATATAGATCAGAAGAGTATACAAGTAATGCAAAGGATTCAGAGGAAAGGCGGCTAAAGGGAGCTGTAGATAGAATCTGTTTCTACCCTTAGTAGAAATAGATCTGATTTGAAACAAAAATAATCAATGACATACTTTCCCCTCTGGGTTTTGAGAAGATGGCCTACTTATTTGTTTGTTTCTATTATTATTATTTTTTACTTTCTTACATTGTCGTTCATTTTTGTACCATGTTAGATTTCTCCACTCATGGTAGTCCCCGTAATTCTCCCATTACCACAACACCCGTGAACAAGCTATTTCTTTAGGGACAAACTCAACTGTGTATATATTCAAAATATTTGGGTGGAGCAGAAATTAAGCCAAGATTATTCTACTTAATACTAAATTAATGATATATTGCTAATTCCATAGTGTGGGGTGGGGAGTGTCAGTTTTGGATAAAGAATGATGGTATGATAGAAAATATTTATTGATCTTTTGTCCAAGATTATAGAACTCCAAAGTTCTTTGGATTTTCCTGATTGAGAACTTCTCAGTGGCTTATAGATCAGGGCTACTGACCAGAGAGACCGAACTGTGTACAAGGTAGGGACTTTCAGCCCCTCCCCTTTAATACCCAACCCCAGGAACTGAGGCAGTGGTTAGAGTGGGTTCAATCACCAAGGGCCACGAGCCCCACAATCATGGCTGTGTAATGTAGTGTCCATTAAAATTCATAAGCAGTGAGATCTGAGTGTCTTCCTGGTAAATGAACACATCAGTGTGCTGGAGAGCCGTGTGCTCTGAGAGGGGATGCAAACTGCCCCCCCCACACACACACCATGTCCTATGTTCTCCTCCACTTGGCTATTCCTGTGTTTAATATTTTCTAATAAACTGCTGAACATAAAGTGCTTCCTTATGTTCTGACCTGAGGAGGGGAGGGACTAGGAACCCCAATTTATAGCTTGATTAGAGATATAGTGGTCTCTCTCTTGGGTCTTGTGGCCAGTGTCTGAAGTGGGAGCATCCTGTAGAACTGAGTCCTATTCTGTGGCATCTTTACCCACCCCAGGAATTAAGGTTCAGATTTAATTGAGTTGTTGGATACCAGTGAATGTTGGGGATTCTCAAAAAGCATATAGCCTATCAATCTGGCTTCCTGTGGTCTCGCTGTGCTGCCAGTAGAAGAAGGGACAGAAAGATCTGTGTAAATGAACCTGTACATTTATCCTTCATATTGGGGGAATACCAGAGAGAATATGGAGGGGCACCCACTTCTGCTCTTCCCAAAAGGACCAGGGCTCTTGTTGTCCAACCCCAGTCCCACCTCCCACTCCTGCTGCAGCATTAGGGACACTAGACACCAGCATTTACTCTGTGAGTTACCTTGAGAGCTAACTCACATTTGCAAGATGTAAATTCTAGTAAGTCGTGAAAAGAAAAGGAAAAGAATCTAGGGAATGGGGGCTTTCTCTGGGAAAAGTGACATTCCTTGGTGGAGGTAAAAATTCAAGATGTGGGGGTGGGCAGCAGTGTGAACTTCATAAGGAGCTAGATTAGGAGTCAAATGAGCATCCTCATAAGAACCCTGTTTATAATGGTCTAATGTCTTCCTTTTTAATATTAAAAAATGTTTACTCTTTGGGCCCTCCCTGGTGGCACAGCAGATTAAAGTACAGCACTGCAAAGCTAGGTGCAGCCGCTTCAGCCAGGAAGGTAACCCATATGGTGCAGCAGACTTCTCCCGTCTTGCCCGCTGCTCCCTAAATATATAAATCTTTAAAAAAAAAAAAAAAGTTCATTCTTTGAATTTCTTTGTCACCAATTTTCTTACTCTTTCAGAAAACAAAGCATGTATTCACCTGATCATTTTGGGGGAGACAGGGTGATTATTTTTATTTCCATTATTTTTATTTTTAATCCCTCTTTGTGAAGGATTCTGAGCTCTAACTGGATTGTAAATTGGAATTTCAGTTGAGGAAAACTGTGGTGAAGACTGGAGGAGTGAAACACACTGGTGATGCCCAGGAAAGAGAAGCTGTAAGAACTGCAGCCAGGTTTCCTGCTGGCTCAAGAAGATGTTGGCAGGGGGCTGAGGGGAGCTTAGTGGAGATCTGTGGTACGCTTACTCTTTATGCTGTGCCTAGTCAATATTTATCCAGAGATTAATCCAGGGTTATTTCTCTGGTTACAAAGTCAGTCTGAAAGGGGAACTTTGGACTTGATATCCTAGGTATTTGGAAGGATCCATGGCATGTTATGGATATTTGTATGTATGTGGGTGAAGTGTGGATTAAGTTTTCCTGAGTGTATACATGTGAGGGCCAAAAGAGCTTAACTATGTGAAGAGGGCAATATAGATGTGTATTCATGCTATATGATTCTGTGTGCGTATTTTCAACCTTGGACTTTTTAGTCATAAATAACATGTTTTACTTCAAAACTTGACAAAAGGGATACAGGACAGATTTTAATACATATATTGATCTCTATCTAAAAAGTTGAATTATGAACTATGGCATATTTAAATATCTTGTTCCAGGTGAGAAAGTAGATTTTTTTTTCCAAAAATCTTGAAAAAAGATCTTTTCAAGTTGAGAATTTCAATAAAATGTATATTTTTAAAGATTTATTTATTTGTGCATACATAACTGGGGTACATGCCAGAGATACAGAAAGTAATAGGATTCACCAGAGGCAGAGTGGGGAGAACAGGTAGACTGACTGAAACACACTGCCAAAGGGAGCAGCAGGCGAGACAGGAGAAGTCCACCACACCATATGAGTCACCCCCTGGGCCAGGAATTGAGCTCTTGTGTTGCAGGGACTGAGACAGCTTCATAATGCTGCACTTTAACCCATTGCATTACCAGGAAGGGCCACAAAAAAAAATATATTCTGATATACATGTGCTATCTTCTTAAACTGTTATAGACTACTAGAGCAAAGCTCTGCCTTACACATTTTTTTTTTATTTCTCTTGCTTTCCCACAATACTAAGCACATAAATGAGTTCTCTAAGATAGTAGTAGAGAAGTAGTATATAAATAGAAGTCTCAGACATTCATTATTTTCAGTGATGGATGAAAGTTTTAAAAATATGGAGAATATTTCTTGCAAGACCTAGGCTTACTACTAATTGTATGCATAAATCTGTTTGTGTGTAAAATTAAGATTAGCCTAATAAAATTAGTACAATTCATGTTCAACTTGGCCCTGAAATTTGCATCATCTGAAAAACAGCAGAAAAATTTGGAGTCTAAATTAAATGTGAAAATAAATTAGAGATTTGTCAATTAATTTTAATGGAGGGGTCTGAAAACACCTAGATTATTAGTTAACCCCTAGGTATTCTCCTTACTGAGACAGTGATCCTCATGAATCAGAGCCGAGAGTCTGGATACATATGACGTGGGTTTGAATTCTGGGTTAGCCACTGAACAAGTTCCCGAACTTCTCTGTGCTTGAATTTCCACTAGAGGTAGCAAAAGTACTCCCTCACGATAGCTGGGAGGATGAGTAGATTGATTCGTGGATTATTACATACACGTGCTGGGGATATGGAGATGAATCTGGCACACATTAGAAAAACAAAAAAATGTTATTTGTAATGACGATGATTGTACTCATGGTCTGTTGCTCCTGGAACAAGTTGTAGTACTCAGAGGTGCTTAGTAAAAGACTTTATTATCTTACATTTCTGTAGGTTGAAGTTTCATAATAGTCTCACTAGCATAATATTTGGGTGTTATCAGTTGTGGTTCTTTCTGTCAGTACTGGGAAGGATCTGTTTCTTTGTTCATGGTGGTATTGACAGAATTCAACATGTGGTTGGCACATGTAGGTCTTTGTGTTCATGTTTGACTGTAAGCATTGGACCATTTCTAGCTTCTCAAAGCTTACTGTGTTCCTTGGCTTCTGGTCCCCTTCTTCTACCTTCAAAGTATTAAAGGCAAACAACTTCCTTCTCATGGGGCATCCTTCTTTCCTGCACAATATCCCAGCCAGAAGAGCTCACTTCAGCATTGTTTCCTTTGTCAGGTGCTATAATTTGCTCAAGGCCCTGGGACTTGCTTGGAAAGTTTTCCAGGGCACAGTCATTATTCTGCTTGATGCAGTGAATGACCTTGTGGTGGAGGGAAAGATTTAATAGTCAGATGTCATTGCATTTGTCAAATGACCTTTGTGGGTATATATATTTTTCAAAGGAGAAAGGGAAAAGTGACCATCTACCTTAGAGTCTCTGCATTTGGAAGATTTACAAAATATGTCCTCCAAAGCATTACTTTCTGAAGTAATAGACATTAGAAATTAAAGGGAAAAAGAAACAATAAAAAAGCATGTATAGGTGGTCTCCTGACTGTGATACAGGGCTGACAAATGTTTAGTGAAAAATTCTTTGTGGCTCTTAATATATTAGTATGCACTGTGACTTTCCAAAAAAGATAGATATTGTTCCCTAAACGTATTTGATTATGGAACTATAATTTTCATTTATTCCTGAGGGTGTCATAATTAACCTTGGAAAGGGTTGGTCCAGGCACTTGGTGTTCCAGCAAAGTACTTGGCCAGCACTGTGCACAAGGCATTGCTTAGGAGTCAGATGTACAAGGAGATTCTGTTTTGGACATATTTCAATGCTTTCTTATCTACAACAGCCACTTTAGAATTTGTTTTCATTTCAAAAGAGAGGAATTTTTATACTATTATTAAATATTTCAGTGTATGAAATTACTCATGTTATTGTGTAGATCCCAAGCCTTTTGTTATTGGTGGAATAATAATTATTACTTTCAATCCCTAGTGTTTTACATTACACTGTATATAAAATGGCAGGCACTGTGCTAATGACTTCATGAGTATCATTTCATGAATCCTCACCTTACTCTTAATGAAGTAGGTACAATAACCATGAAGAAGTTGAGACTGTGTGAAGTTAATATAGTAAATTCTGGGTTTGAAAACAAAACCTGCACTGTTACTTCACAGTATATTTTCTCATTCACTATGCTCTACTGCTACTCTAAATGGAGTTATTATAGAAAGCATAAGGCTAAAGTAAATTTCAAGGCACTATGTTTTGGAAAGAAACAGTGGAATGGGCAATCTCAGAGGAAGGTATATATAACTAGATGTGCCTTAGGTAAGGCAATTATTGCATCTTCTTCCCCATGACAAACCATATCACTTCCCAAAGCCTTTGCTGAGTCTTTTATTTGTGTTTTGTTTTCTTGAGAAATACAAGTCAGGAATTTAGGTATTTTGGTGATCACAGAGGTAGAACTGGTAGGCATGGGGACCATGCTTCTGGAAGAATGAAGTAGGTTAGTCAGGAACCTTCTTAGTTGGGAGAGGTGATTTTTTGTTGTTGTTGTGCACTGTCTCCTGTATCACCTAATATGAGATGTTTCAGGCTCTGACCCCCACATAAATAATTAGATCAGATATGGAAACCTGATCCCTAAATAGCCAATTGATGAACTGCTCTTTGACTATAGTCTGAGACTATATCTGGTGTTAGACTATATCTAGAAACTCTGAATTGAGTTACCTTAATGGAGTCACCAGGAAGGATCCAGTGTGAGGATATCCACAAATTGGAGGTGGATGACTCCTGGAAATGGGTTTCTACTCAATAACTGAAGGGACTAGGAAAGATAAACACCAAAGAGTGTTAAGGTCGTCTGGAGAATAAAGGATCCCTAGAGTTGGAGAGTAAAAGTATCTGGTTCTTGTGAAGGCATAAGTTTCTGTTGGCTGGAAAACCTGGCTTATTGGTAAGATTTGCTGGTATTTGTGATTCAGGCAGCTGCCATTGCTTGATTAAACTATTTTCGGTCTCTGAATTCCCTTTGCTTTGATTATGCATTTGCAGAACAACCTTTTGATCTTAATTTGCTTTCTCATGAAGTCTTGTCTAACAGGTGGTGAATGTGATTTCAGGCTGGCTGGATGCTCAATGGACAATTAATCAGTTGTTATCCTGATGTACAAATAAACCTCTCCTCAGCCAGATCTGGTTGAATAAAGAGGTTTGATCACTTCTACACAAAGCAATGGTTATGGACTCCAAACCCCTGACATGAATGGACAATCCAATTTACCACGTTGAATGCTGATAATCAGACTGGCAAGTACCCATTTGGTTGCTGATTAATACTTCAGACAGTGTTGGCGGGTGCTTCCTACATGCCAGGAACTACTATAGATGCTAGATCTAGTGCTCTAAACAAAACAGAAGGGCACATCCACCTAAAAAAAACTTACATTTTAGAAAAAGGGGAAAAGTAAATGAATATATATATTCTAAACAAATAGACATGAAAAGTATGCAGTAGTTTAGGTCTATGAAGACAATTAAAACAGGGTGAAGAAAATTAAAAATTTTATGAGAGACAGGATAGTAAAGTAATTAAAATAATGGACTTAGCTATAGGGTCCAATTTATTTCTATTATACTGTCTGATCTTGGGATGTTTTCTCAGTCTCTTTGTGACTTCATATCTTTACTAAAAAGAAGGTAAACAGGGTTATATAGCAATAAGAACTGCTTGTATGTTTGTTATTAGATTAAATAAGTTGGAATGGTAGGCTGAGTTAGAAAGATGTCCCATATACTAAGTGCTGTCAAAGTGTTAGCTGCTATTGTCCTTCCTATTTTTGTTGAAATATTTTTAATTGAGAATTGAATGAACAAAAGGACCATCCATACGGATCAAATAGGATGTTCCAATTAGAGGAGACAGCTGGTGTACATGTCACAGCACAGCGTGTGGCCCAGCTGAGGAAGGGATTGAAGACAGTGGTGGCTGGAGTATGGCACATGCAGGAGTGGTTGAAAGGCTGGTCCAAAAATACTACTAAACAGTGTTTACTGTGAGAAAAATTATGCCAATTTTGGTTAGAGATTAGGAACATAGTGGTGGAGTAAGAATAACAGCTAAGAGAACCTTCCCTGATGGCATAAGAATTAAAGTCTCAGCACTATCAAGGTATCTCCAGCCACTGCAACATGAGTTCAATCTTCAGCTAGGGAGCTAAGGTACATGGTACAGCAGATTTCTCCTGCCTTGCCCTCTGTTCCCCTCAGCAGTGTATTTCAGTGAATCTCCATATTCTGCTCCCCACTTTGTCTCTGGTGAATCCTCTC
>NW_004567126.1:3463348-3480658 GCF_000260355.1 Condylura cristata | reverse complement strand
CAGGGAGGGCCGCATTATTAACTTTTATACCTCAGCCTATGCAAGAATTAGTCCCTTTGGATATTCCCAACACTCTTCCAGAAGCCTATTAAAAAAACAAATACATGTTATATAATTCACACAGTGTTGCAAATTATAACTCTCTCAAAGATATCTATATTTTAACCATTTTAACATATTTTAACCATTTTTCTCCTTTGAAAGGCTCCTTCATCACGTCTCCAATATGTAGAATGATTGCTTTAATATCAGTTTTGGATTTTATCACAACTCTGGAAGTATATCAAAATGCATGCATCTATATCTGAGTCAAGAGTGTGCTGTGTATACAATGTATATCATATACAATGTACCATTATTTATGTAAGACAGGGATTTATAGAATTTCTGTTCCATGTTTGGTCTGTTCATTTTGCCCTCCAACTACAATTTGGATAGCTTAATTGATTTGGAAAAGGCTTTGTTTAAGAGGGAGTCAAGGTGATCCCTTTTTCCTTAAATGGTCAACTCCAGAACCTATTACATTCCACTTAATTTTTCTAATATTTCCCTGCCCTCTGACAGAAGAATTTTCAAAATTTTGGCCTGTCTGAACAAAGTGATTTTAAAATGGTTTATTTTTCCATACCACTTACAATTTCTAGGGGTCATTTTCCTAAGAGGTGCTGCTTTTTAAGAATTTAACATTTACCAAAAGATTGTTCAAGTCAATTTTAATATATAAGATAAAAATTTGTCTTAACAATGATGCTTTCCTATTTGGGGGACAGGAATACTCTGAGAAGACAGGCTGTCTTGTCTTCCTGAATTCCCTTCACACAAATCTCACAGGTTTGAAATATACAGTTAGAGATTAAATTTAGTCATCTCACTTTTAAAAAAAATATTTATGTATTTATGCATACAGAATGGGGGTACAGGCTGGAGATGCAGGGGCAGTGAGAGGATCCACCAGAGACAGAGTGGGGAGCAGGACAGACTGACTGATGAAGTACACTGCTGAAGGGAGCAGAAGGTGGGTCAGGAGAGGTCTGCTGCACCAGCGTGGGCATCAAGTTCATGCTGAAATGGCTTTAGCTTCTTAGTGCTGTGCTTTAACATGCTGCACCACCAGGGAAGGCCTAGTCATCTCACTTTTAAGGTTACCTTAAAATAAATAGTGCTGTGAAGACCTATATGTGACTATTAACTGATCTTGTATTTTAACAAATAGAGACAGGCATTATGGAAGAAAATTGGCTGGCATATGGAGTCACAGGGGCAGTACAAGTGTAAGAAAAAAATGTCAATATATAGTGAGGACAAGAGAAAAAAATTCTTGCCCTTCCTTTTTCAAGGTTGTAGTGTTGACTTCCACAAATTCTTGCCTCATGTACCCATTCAACTAATACTTTGAGCTGAGCAAGACATGTGAGTTTCCTTGCAGTTGATGAAGGACTTCAACAGTCATATGAAGTTTGCACCATTACCATCCTTTCTATCAAGGCTGCTCTCCCTAAGGTGCAGCTAGCTCTCCAGAAAAGCCCAAACCAAAATCAGTATCTTTTCACTATTTTTGGTATCAGAGAAAACAAACAAAGAAGCATACTATCCTGGTAAAGAGAATAGCACATGAAGAGAAAGGCAATTAGAATCTGGAAATATTTAAGTAAGAACTTCCCCTATGATTTGCCTGCCACTTGGAGTAAATGCTGACAAGAACAATGAGACGATGCTGAAACATTTTCATCAAAACACGGATAACTCTTGGAAAATGCTCTGTCCTTAAGTTAAATCAACCCTATATCTATATGCTTTAAGACTGTTACTGCTTTTAGAGCAGATTGATCTGGATATACAAATGTAGTTTGATGTTTCAAGGCATGAAGGCCTGTGTGCATGTGTGTACATGCATGCTTACACACACACACCTCATATGGGTTTGCCTTGAAACACCAACCTACTGAAGTGCTATATGCTTTTTATTTAGATGTGAGGTTCATCTGTTTGACTTCTAATGAGAACTATTCTCTTAACTTAAAACCTGTGTTAGCTTCTGTTTTGACTCTGAGTTCACTGTTACATATTTACTGCTATATGAACATCCCAAATAGTCTGAACACTTTCAGCCACATATATACTCTGCTTCCATCCAGAGAGGGAATAAAATGAGGCTCCGATTCTGCTCTCCCTGTCGTCCTCTGAAACTCATAGCCTTAGGCTATCTGGATTGCAACTCTGGGTTCATATCAAAGTCTGAGATGATCATAGTCTTGGTGGGAAGTGTTGGTGCCCAGGACTGAAGCAAAGAAGACTCACTGATTCCTAGAGGAGGCAGATAGCAAATTTATTAGAATAGGGCCGTTGGGCCTAGGAGACATATCGTGACAGTTGTCAGCCCTGCGAAGGGTAGCATGACAATGTGACAGGTACAATCCAATTGTATATACTGTCTCATAAAATACTTGGCCTGAGTTTATACAAGTCCTTGCCATGTCATCACAACCATCCACTATTTCTGCTGTCCTCTAGCCAATCTTGTGAAATTAGGAAAATTATTCCTGTTACTCTGGTTTATATGAACAATCTAGAATCCTGTGTTCTGAGGAGTACCCTGGTGGATAACAAATTGCCTGTGATTGGGATGATTCCAGAGTTTGGATCACTTTACTCTACATAAATCAGTGTTGGATGGAAACAGGCCCTTGAGCAATCAGTTGTTGTAGATGTTGTGGTTAATGAGCAACCTGGATTAGTCTGAGTTGGGACCTACTTGCTGCTGGGTCTAAGGAATTGCAGATGAAATTCAAAGGAAGCATAAGTTCAAACAATTTTGGAAACTTTAAAGATGCTCTGAATGACACCCCTCCCCCCTTTGAATACTTAAGAGTTCATAAAATAAAGGACATTTACTGCTGTTCTATACCACCCCTACCTGCTTCATCGTTTTATTGGAAAAGTAAGGTATGTGTTGTTCAAGTAAGTTTGTTTCAAGTCTTCCTCATTTTTTTTTTTTTTTTGTTCCTGTTTCACCTGTTATCTCTTGAACCTCTCTTCTACTTGAAAGGAGATAGATGGAGTGTTAGAAAACTTCATTTTAGAGAAAAGATTAGAGTCCTGATATGGAGCCAGTGTGAATTTTAGAATCATAAGGAAAACAGAGGCTCATGCCATTCATATGGGATGTACAAAGGCATTTAGTTCTCAGCTTGGAGAGTGGGAAAGGAGCTGGGCAGCTCACATGATTACCAGATAGCAATGAGGGCCCACTTGGTGTGCTTCCAGTCTCATGCAGAGTTCCTATTTAAAGTGAGACCAATCAGCATGATTATGTGCTTTTCTGCAATATGTCTGCTGCCTTGGAGCAAACATAGATTAGATGGAAAGTTGGATGTCACCAGAGGTTGATCTGTTGCCAAGTTAATACAATAGCTTAGTGAGGAACATGAGGTGGAATCTAACCTTTATAGGGACAAGCACAAGGAAGGGATATGGTGAGGATTATAACAGTGCAGTAGTACCGATGACTTCTCAATCCCTCTGAAATGGTGGTGAGGGAGCAAAGGCATATTCATAAGACAAGGAACAAAGCAGAAGAGATGGATATCATAGTGAGTGAGTGGAGTGTGTGAAACTGAGAGAATGAGCTGACGTAATGTCGGCTGTTCAGGTTCCCGGGCTGCAGAGCCATAAACTCAGCTGCCCTCAAGTTCTCTCCTTTGAGGAAGGACAGGCTCAAACCCATGTTCCTGTAAGACCAATCTGATAACAAAATGCATAATAATGTAAGTGGCAGAGGGGGGCACCTACAGATCATTGTAATGGCCAAGATGGTTTTTAGAGGGAACAAAATAGTTGTTAATTTGCCTTGTTGTATATCTATCTTATCATATGAGAAAGATTCTTCCTTAATAATTACTCTCCAAAAAAGACAGATATGATCAATTTCTTTCTATAGAGCCCAGCAACTTGTCTCTCTTGGTTGTTCAAATATCATTTGCCAGCTGATAATGAGACAAAGAAAATAGCACTTCCTGAGAAGTCCATGACTTTTGTACCTGGGGATGCTATGTTCAACCTCATCAGTCTGTTTACACATTCTGGGAATATGGACAGCTTTACCAGCTCTGACAGAAGCTGTGTTCACTCCATGGTGCCATTGAAGGGTGTAAGTCAAACTATATATTTAATGCCCATAGGAAAGTGCCACTAAAAGGAAATTTGAAAGTCACTCTTATGTTAAGTTAAAAAAAAAATTAAATTAAATGCAGGAAATGGTTGCACTGTGTTATAATTTATGAATTTTAAGTTCAATGTTAACATTTGAACAGAATGTGAAAAGATCATAGAGTCAGAGAAAACCTTTGATACACTCTCCCTTGATTTCTCCTCACTTCAAGAAAAAGACATTCCTTGTCATTTGGTATAAAAATTCTAGTAGTTTTACATGCTGTTTTTGACATTATGTGGTTTGGGGGCAGAGGTTTCTTTAATATTTTGTCATTGGCTTTCTGAAGCATCGAAAGCAGTTACCTGGGAAAATGTAGCCTTCCTCACAATCTATTTGGAATCAGAAACATGTCACTTTAAATTGCAAGGGATATATGACTATATATCCCCAGGAGTAACCTGGATATTAAGTAGATTGAATATATAAATGTAAATGTATTAAATATACAGTCTTTGAATTTTGTCAAACTTTGGTCATAGAAGATTCATAACTCTTCATTGTTATGATCTAACTTGTTTTAGGATTTGGAAAACACTTTCTACAATATTTTTATGTGTATTTTGGCTTTTCTTAAAACTGTGGGCAAAGGATAAAAAAGATTTTTACTAGATGTGATCTAGTTCTCAAAGCAACTGAGCATCTGGCTAGCCTCATGGGAAGATCCAAAAGGTTGAGATGAATCTGAGCTTGCTGTCCTATTTGTCAAAATAGTTGTGAAAAATTACAAGTAAAACATTACATCATAGCTTTCTTTTACCCATAATTGTAATAGGAAAAAGAAATAATTGGAAGAAGGGAAGCAGCTAAGGTAATCTAGAACTTTCATGGCCTGATTTTCAGGTAAAGCTTAGTTCACTTATTTTCAGAATCTGAAGTAAAAGATAGTGCCTCCAAATACTGTGGCAACCTTGAGCCACACCCGTCCACTGGAGTGTGTTTACTATAGTTCATTTGTTATTTCTCCCAAAGGAAGGAAATTCAGGAATTTCTTTCATCTTAGGTCAAATTCAGTATGCTATTCTCTTCATCAAAAAGGACAGAAAATAATTGCTGAATAACTGTTTCATGAGGAAAGGTTAAAACCTTATTCAACTTTATAATCAAAGTGATCAAGTACAGTACTTGACTTACAGTACCCATTCTATCACTGATCTTAAATGAACTAAAGCATAATCTAGGTTAGGCCCTCCCTGGTGGCGCAGCGGGTTAAAGCACAGCACTAAGAAGTTAAAGCCACTTCCACATGAGTTCGATTCCCACCTGCCCCAGAGGTGACCACATGGCGTGGCAGACCTCTCCTGACCCACTTGCTGCTCCCCTCAGCAGTGTACTTTGTCGATCTGCCTTTTCTGCTCCCCACTCTGTCTCTGGTGAAGTCTCTCGCCACCCCTGAGCCTTTGGCCTGTACCCCAGTTCTGTATGCACAAATAAATAAATCTTTAAAAAACAAAAAAGAAAAGAATAATCTAGGTTAGATTAAAGTTTGGCTTCAAATTTGACTTATCACATTTTGGGAAGAATAGGAAATGTTATTAGTATGTGTGTATGTGTATGCATATTAGTTATTCAGGACAAATGAACTCATTCTCTCACTGAAAAACATGTCGGAAGGTATCCCACGTTTGAGCTCCAAAGCCTATAGCACTTAGACTCACCTATTTTGTTTTGTAAATAATTTCCCAATTACCTTCCGAATTTTTATCTTGTCCCAAAAAACCTCTCCTAGTCCTTGCTCTATTATTTACTATTGTTAAAACCCAGAGTGTTGGTGTTGAGAGATTGGAGGAAGAGGTATGTCAAATAGAGTACTTAGAACACATTCTTAGTAATGGAGCAAAATTAGCCCTGAAATTAAATGTCTGGTAGTGTAGCCTCACTACTTATAAAGGGAAATCTTGACAAACCAAAGAGTTGTCAAGTGATTGCAGTTAAAAAAAAATCAGTATTTTTTTAAAGGAAATCAAAATAGCCAGCATCAACAAAGTAAACATAATAATATTTAGCATCCAATAAAAGAGTAGCAGGCATGCAAAGAGAGATAACAATACTTTAATGATAAGGAAATTAATGGCACAAATTCAGTTCTCTACTGTTAGAATGGCTATCATAAAGATGGTAAGAGATAATGTTGGTGAGGATGTACAGAAAAGGAAACCTTATGATCTGTTAGTGTAATTGTAAACTGGTGTAACCACTATGGAAATGATATAAAATTTATCATAACATTAAAAATAGAACTTCTAGAATTATACTGCTATGTATTCTGAAGGGAATTAAAACATATTGAAGAGATATCTGTACCTCTATGTTCATAACATTATTACATATAATAGTTAAGATATTGAAACAACATAAGTGTAATTCAGTAGGTGAATAGATTAAAAAGGAGGTCCTACCTCTAGCAAGAACATGAATTAATGTAAAAAAGATTTATTAAGTAAACTATATTTGGCATAAAAGACAAATGCTGTATGATTTAACATATTTGAAAAAAAAAATCAGAACTCATAGAAATAAATTATGCTGGTCCCTCCTTGGTGGCATGATGGGCTGAAGCACTTCACTGTGAAGCTAAGCCAAGCCATGGCCACTTCAGTGGGAATTTGAGACCCTCCCCAGAGGTGATCCACATGACACAGCGGATCTCTCCTGTTTGCTTGCTGCTCCCTTCAGCAGTGTACTTTGTCTATCTGTCTGTCCTGATCCCCACTTTATTTCTGTGAATCTTCTCACTGCCTCTGCACCACTGGCCTGTATCCCAGTTTTGTATGCATCAAGAAATAAAATCTTAAAAAAAAATTAGATTATGTTTGTGGTTCTGGAATGAGACTTTGGGAGTAGGGAATATAATAAAGGTGGTCAAAAGGTGCTAACATCTTTTCTAAGCTAAGTTCATAGGTATGCAATGTGCTAGGCATGTTATGGAGAACATGATGACTTTATTTAGCACTGCTCTCTATACATTTGAAAGTTGTGAGGAAAATGAATTCTAGAGTTTTCATCACAAAATAAACAACTTTTCCCTCCTTTTCTGCTATCTACATGAGTTGATAGGTGTTAACTAAATTTATTGTGCTAATCATATCACAATACAAGTAAGTCAAATCCCTGTGTTGTACATCTTAAACCTATACAGTGTTATATGCCAACTATATCTCAAATGCATGTTATAACAACTATACATATATTCCAGTTGCTCAGGAAGGTAGAACATAGATAATAAAATTAGGTCAAATGTATTATAATAACTCTACATATATTCTACTTGTTCAGGAAGGTAGAGGGAAATATGAGTTTGTTAAAGATAGCTAGAGAATATATTAAAGAGGGTTAAAAGATTTGTAAGTTTAAGGCAGATAGGTACGATTCAAAATGAAATGTAGATACAAAACTATTGTATGGTTAGAAGGTAGATGCTTCATAGAACTGCAAAACAACTTTAAGTAGCCTAATGTACATGATTGGAGCCCCAAAGAAAGCCAGAAAATTTACTTGAAGAAGTGACTGAACATTTTACAAATTTGATTCACTGCATCATCTGAAAAAGGTCTCAGATATGGAGCTGAGAAATACTAAGACACTGAAGGAGAAAAACAAAACACATCTTAATCAAATTACTCTGAAACAGTGGCAAAGGAAAGAATCTTAATATTAACACACACACACAAGAAATACTAATAAAGGACCTATATTTAAAACAAACAAGCAAATAAATGAATGAATAAGTAAAAATTCTAAAGGTATATGCCAGAAGTTATATTTTTATAGTCTTCAAGTGGGTAAAGTATGCAAGGAGGATAAATAATGCAGTCTAGTAGTCAGAGAATGCTGAACAGAGAAAACAAGGAACATAAAAATTCTCACCCCCAAATTCTTTACACAAAAACATATCTTTGAAACACAAAGAAAAAATAAAGACTTTTTTAGACATCCAGAGTTGAAAGAATTCATCACTGGTAGACTTGCACTGAGAAATGTCAAGGGAAGTTCTTTTAGCAGAAGGAAAATGATGTCAGATAGAAATACAGAGCCATAAAAGAAAGAAATGAACACCAGAATTGTAAAAGTGTCTGTATGAAAAGGTCTTTCATTGTAAGGATAATTCCACTCTGATATCATGTCTGGATTCATGACAAGAAAGGATGGGGAAAGTTTCAAAATCTTGACGTAAACATGTCCCAGGAGACTTAGTACTAGAAGTTTTCTGGTAGTGGCAGAGAAAGGTTTGAAATTTGATGGGTCTGAAACTGCCCTATGGAATCACCCCCCCCCTCCAATTATCACTTGTATGAAATAAAAATAGTGGCTTTTATTCTTAGTAACAACTACCCAAATGGAAACTTGCTACTTTTATTCAAGTATTTACCATATGAACAAATATTGGAATTGTGTTGGTAAGGTGCAACTTTATAGCAATCTATGAATACTCATATAAAGTCTATGGGAAGCTGCTAATTTTAGGTATCCCAGAATAAAAATGCATCTTAGTATATTCAACACATTTTTTTTTCCTGATGAAGTCTTGATACTTCCAGACAAAACCAGCAGCAGAATCATCACCAATGCAATTAAGTTGTCTGAAGAAGCAAGAGTTCTAATAATGAAACTCCTACACATACTATCAATACATCAATATGTGTAGTGTAAAAGAATTTGATTGCATATGATGTAGTTCAGTACAACACAGCAGCAATTTAAAATGCATTTGAATTACTCTTGCACATGCCTTAATTTTAGATTAGCTTTTAAAATTTCCAGTACTTAAAAATACATGACAATTAACCATATCGAGCTGAATTATTTTTCACTTTCTTGATGGAAAGCTGTAGTATAATATATTGTCTTGTGAAAAGACGATCAGGAGTCTTCAGAAAAAAAATTATAAGCGTGAAGAATACTACAGAGGATTTCAGATAATAAATGTATTGTTCCCAGAATGCATGATGATTTATTTGTTGGCATTTAGAATTGGTAATTTACTATTTCTTCTTTTATAACTGTGTATGTATTTTTATATTACATTTTGTACCTGTTTGTTTGTTTATATTTCTTAGAACTCTACCCAACTGGATAATTTTCAACTGCACAAAATCTGTGTCTCTGTACCACAGCCAGCCGTGGTGGACAGTGAGTTTTGTAGTTAAATTTGGGATACTATAATGCAATCCACTCTAAAGGAAATTAGAGATGAGAAGTATTACCTGGTAGAGAAAGAAAGAAGAATTAGTAAGAAAACGTAGGACTTATTTAAGTGAATGGTAATTATTTGACAAGCCGGTAAATGTTATAAAACTTAACATCTTCCATACTTGGGTATAAAATCAAACCACTGTGTCTCAAAGTCTATTTTTATTTCCCACCCAGCTGTGAGTTACACTCTCCTCAGATAACCCAGGTGTTATCCAGAATCTCTGTATCTTCTGGAAATATAAATTTTCTCCTGCACCCACTCCTTCCCTTACTTTATGGCATCTCTGCCTTGGTAAATTTGTCCTAGTGCCAGCAATGTCAATTTATCTCACATAATTGAGGTAAAGCCCTGTCCCATTACTGATTTCTATACAATATCCTTTTATTCCATAAATTTAATGAACCCCCTTGTGAAAAGTTGGAACAGTGACAACGTGTAATTCTATCCCATCTTACCTACTTCTGTAAAAATTGAATTTAATCGATAAGTTCTAGATAGAAGCATAACACAATGAAGAATTAAGAGATCTTACCATTCTAAAGTTGGGCTGTGGTGGACTCATTTTTCCTCATTACATAAGTGGGATGTATCAGTGGGTGGAAATCTCACCCAGGATTATTGTTCTGGAAGTAGTTTTTCAGATGTTGTACTTTTTTGTGGGATACCAATACATAGCACAAAACACTCACAGTATTAATACCAATCTTCACTGTTCTGGTATCTTTTATTAAATAAAAGAAATAATTTATCACTGATTTACAATGCATTATGTTTCAGGAATATGGTTTATTGCCTCAATACCCATATGTGTGTGTGTGTGTGTCTATATATATATCAATATATACCATGTGATAACCACCATGAAAATTCTAGTGCCATTCCCACTATCAAAGTGACCTTCCTTCCCTTCTACCCCATCCCCCATGTCCCCTAATAACCTTAATTTTCTCAGAGCCAAAGAGCTATTTTCATTGTGTTTTATTACTTGGTTGCTTTGTTTATTTATATCCTGCATGTGGATGAAATCATCTGGCTATCACCTTTCTCCTTCGGACTTGTCTTGTTTAACATAATCATCTTGAGTTCTATTAATGTTGTTGCAGAAAGCAAGGTTTCATCTCTGTAAAAAGCTGAGTAGTATTCCATTGAGTGGAAATACCCCAACTTCTTTGTTTGGTCATCTATCAATGGGCATTTATGGTTTGCATGTTCTGGTCAGTGAGAATAATGTTCACCATGCTGATTTCTTTGTCAAGGCAAAAACTTGGAACACTGCTTTTTTTTTTTTTTTTTCCTGTCAGTTATAATGGGAGCCATAATGGAGGCAGATTCATTTCCTTATATCTCAGAGAGGTGAGACTACTTCCTGAGCAGGACTGTTCAAGGCTTTCTTTCTGCTTTTGGGTGGAGAAGAAAGGTGGTGATTTGAGAACACAATTGGGTGGGAGAAAATCCATTTTTTCCTCTGAGCTGAATTCAGTATCTGTATTTAACAATCATAGATGATGTCTCTTTAAAGAAAGATTTGAAAATATTATAAATAGCAGCAGAAAAAAAATGATAACATTTGATACTTTTCCACTAACATACAATACGTAATTCAAAATGTTCCTTTTAACTATTTTTTTTCCATGTAAAAATATTGAATTTGGAGATGCTTATGTTCAAGTGGGACATAGGAAGAGGTTGAAATAGGGCTTGGCATCTCTTCACATTTAGGGCAGGTTCAGGCTCCCTAACTCATGAAATGTATACTATTTCTGAATCAAAATAATACTCCAGTGAGTGAAGGCCATATCTAATCATAAACATCTTCCGATGAACCTGTTGTTTGGGCTCAGAGGAGAAAATACATTGTAAAGAGTTCAGTGGGTGGAAGCATGTAGGTGCTCATGTGTGACACTTAAGTCATGTGGTGCATTTCTCATGAATATACATTGACAGAAGTGGAGGATTACCAGCAAAATGTTCTACTACCATACATGACAGTATGTTGTTTCCCAAAGGAATACCTTGTTTTTTTGGAACATGCAGGTAAAGTGGAGCATTGAAGAGACACATTTATATTGCCTCTTTCAGGCACTGAGAGTTTATGCAGATGATATTGAGCTGGGTAGATCTGTTTGTTTATAATTTATGTAGGTAGCATCATTTCTCCTGCTCCTGGTTGTAAGTTGAATATCATTTGGGGGACTGTTTTTCACCTTGGTTACATGAAAACAGAAGCAAGAGGGAAAAAGAGTTCTCATGTGGCTTATGTAGACTTCTTGCGCTTCTCTTTATTAATTTACTTAGTGTGGTTTTACTCAACTTTGGATGTTTATTGCATGCTCTAGCCTCTTACTCCTCCCACCCACCTACACAGATTGGATGGCTTTTGGGTAATTTGACATGAATGAGAGCTATTATTTTCCAACCTAAGTCGTATGAATGTGATTTAAACGTGGAGAAAAGTCTCATTTACCCCCAAATTGCTTCACCTACGCTGGCCTTTGTGCCTGAAATTAGCACAACAAATGTTGCATAGAGGGTAAGTGTTTGAGGATATGATATTTATTTGGAAGCAAAATACCCATTACTAACACAGTAGTTTATTGTATCAACTAGTAAAAACAAGAATGATTCCATAATTTTTATAGCTAATGTTTTATGCCTGTGTGTTAGGGAGGGCTTTGGAACAAAAACCCTTCTTTTAAAGGCTATGATTTATTCTGCAGACCTAACCTTTCAGATTTGTTCTCTTTTCTTTGCTTAAATTTCCTCCTACCAGGGCTGTCTGCCTTTGGCTTTGATTACTCAAATCCATCTGACTTTGACACCTGCTCTGGCGCATTTTTGCCTAAGATCTCTAATTTTCTTTATCCTGAAAGTCAATTCTCCAAGAACATTTCAACTTGTTTTCTGGCCTGATTGTTATGATTTGGCTGTCTTTTCTATCACACAGAGAATAAAACTGTCTCAAGGATGTTTCCATTCTCTCACACCTCCTGGAATTTTTCAAGGTTATTGCTAGGGCCATGGTAAATGGAGAGAGATTCTAATTCTGAAGATGACAGTGATTAGATGGGGAACACTATTGCTATATAAGTAGATAGAGAAAATCATGAATTACTGGTTGGGAGAAAGATAGGATCCAGAATCCATTTCATCAATTTACTTATTCCCAGGTAGTGACCCAGACTCTTTTTGTCAGAATCTCCCTTGTGCTCAGCCCACACACGAGCATATTGCACAGGCTGGGATGTTTCCACAGTCCCCAAGTGTCCAACAAGGAGGCAACACCTACCAGTGTATCTTGCAGCCGTACCCAGATTCTATATAAAGAAGTGACTCCCACCATTTACTCTCTCTTATTTTGCTAAGTGATTTTTTTTTAAAAGATTTATTTATTTGTGCATACAGAACTGGGGTACAGGCCAGAGGTGCAGGGACTGTGAGAGGAGTCACCAGAGTCAGCGTGGGGAACAGAACAGGCAGTACAGTGCTGAGGGGAGCAGTGTGCGGGTTAGGAGAGGTCTGCCATGCCTTGTGGATCACCTCCGGGGCAGACAGGGATCAAACTCATGTAGACGTGGCTTTAGCTTTTTAGTGCTGTGCTTTAACCCACTGCGTCACCAGGGAGGGCCCTGCTAAGTGATTTTAACACCCCTAAAAACACCTGCCTTCACTGGCAGTCTCTAGTCTTTGGGAACCTCTTGTGTATCCCCATAGACTTCATAATTTAACATAAGAATAAAAATCTTTGCTGTTTCTTTTTGTTATGTCAAATATCTCTTTGTGAAAACTTGACCTTGCTTCAGGCAGAATTCAGAACTTCCTCCTTTTTGTGTCCAGGGCTCATTGTCTAGGTCTGTCTGAGTGTCTCTCTGGATCTATTGTACAGCTGTCCTTTGTTTAAATGTGCCCCATTAATAAACAAAGTGCTTTATTCACCCCTGTATCCAAAGCCTTCCTTGTCCCTAGGCCTAGTTAATAGCAGGTACTCAGTAATATCTGAGGAATGAATTAATTATAACAGTGCTCTCAAATTGTATGCTATGTTTTCTAAAGCTAATGTAAACATTTACTTAATTAGGAATAGTGCTAATTTTAGATGTGGTCTGTATGTGGTCATGTTAGATTGGTTTCCTCTTTGGGTTTCATTTTCACTGTAAAAATGTTTATAGAAATTGGAGAGAAGTTCATTGGGTAACTACTTAATCTTTTGGAATTATCCAGTGGAATATTCTCAAAAAAATCATTTTTTAGCTATAAAGCCCTTGTTTTCAACTATAATCATACTCAGTGTTAGTTACATGACAAATGATCAGTACAAATAGTAGCTTTTCCTATCTAGTCCCACAGCTGAATTTCATGATTTTTCATGACAGGTGTATTATTTTGACTGGGTTAGAGTTAGTCCTGATATCCACTGCTTAGCTTGCTGAATACACTCATTTTTGGTTTAAGTTCCTCTACCCTTGGGCTGCTTTATATTTGAAAATGTGATTGCGATAGATGCCATAAGTATAGTTGTACTACTGGAAATGGGCTAAACAACATAAGGACCCTGAGCAGCTGCCTGAACTTGCTCTCTTTCCAAGGGCAAATTCTTCTAAGTTATTGTATTGATTTAATTTACATTCAAATTGCACAGAATTTTGCAGTATATTTTCACTTGAGTGATTTGCTATCAAGTGGAGAATGAATAGATAACACGTGCAGACACAGTGTGGGGCTGAATGTTAAAATATTTACTGATTTTAATGGAGCCATACTACTACTAAATAAAGGAATAAACTAAGCACAAATGATGGTTAGGATAATTTCCAAAAATTGCATTGCTGAAAATTTCCCTATGAATGCAGTTTTGTTTAGCATAAAGATTCACGTATTATACTTTTGCTAATTTTGCTCTGTTAAATTATTTATTTTAATTGGAAAATAACTGCAATGGAATTATAATTTATATTAATGGCTGGGTGCCCTATCACTTAAATATTCATTTTATAAAGTATGATATATATTTAATTTGAGATGTGTTTTTTTTATTCCAACCATCTGCTTAAAACACAATGAGGCAGACTTTTTATCTTTCATTTCATTATGTGTTTTGGCTTTTTTTGGTCAATTGTTAAACCTGCCTTGGGAGCTACTAAAAATTGTAATAATACTATTTGCACCTTCACCTGTCACCTCCTTGTGCCAAATCCTGTAAATGTAGCAGTTGCTTCTGGCTTTGCTAGGTTAAGAGTTTACTACTAGAGCAAATACACTTAGGTCATATATAGAGACAGTAGGTTATATTCACTGTAAAGTAAACTTCACCTATAGCAATCTGAGTTTGTGTCTATGAAATAGACAACAGGTGCTTCTTTTCAGGAACTTCATTTTGCTAGTTTTGCAGCCATACACTATATTCTGGGGGGAGGGGGTTTGTGTTTCTATTAATACTGTAGCACAGTGCTAGCTATTTAATAGGTGTGCAGATCTTTTAGGAATAAGAGGAGGAAACATGAATAAATGATATAAGCAGAGCATCACAGTGGTGATATTCTGCGTCCTTGACATTGTGGTACAGGGATAAGCCGATTATTCTTTCTTCATCAGAGATTAGGGTTAAAATTAAAGAGGAGAAGTGAGGTTATGAAATGGTTAACAACTACTAATCAGAAGAATAATTAAAATCAGTGTCTTTTATTTGGAACATACAGTGTGCCTGCAATCACACATTTTGCCTCAAAGATCTCTTTGTGGTAGCTGATAATATTGCCATTTTGCTGAATTTTGAAAGACTTAAGTGATGCTTCCCAGGTTTGCAATGTGTTTTTATTAAGTCTGGGATCATATCCAGGCCTGTCAGATAGGCATCTTTCTAGAACATTGCTTCTCTTCCTAATACAACACCAGGGCCAACATTTTTGATTAATTAGTTAATTGTAACTAATAGAGTCCTAAGAGAATGCTGCTTTTGAGTTGATCTATTTTCTGAGCCTGTTGAAAACTTGGGAATAGAAATAAATGTTAACCATGGATCTGCTTTGAGATTGGAGGGAACAAATGTACTCAGTGGTTTCTTAGGGGAACTGTGGGGTCACAGAAAAAATAGCTGGACTTAAAGTGTGCATGAGTGTTGGTGAGGTCAAGAGTTCTCAAGGAAGTTTGTATCGCAGATGTTTTATAAATTTAACTCAGGCTTTCTACAAGTAAAGAAAATGAACTCTTGAAGAACATAAAGGCTAATCTTATTATCTCATGAATCCTTTCAAATTCTCAGATCTATAGCATAAAAGATATTAATAAAATAGTGCTCAAATTATTAAGCACCTTGGTTCAACTGAAGCAAATATCTTCCTTTTCTAATGACCATAATAATACTAGAAGATGATAATTTTAAATGCTGGATAAAACCATTAAACAGAAGGAAGCCTTGTGAACATAGGAGAAGTAAAGGATGAGACTCTAAAAGGGCATTGTGTGGCACTCTTGAAAGTTTCACTTGGGTTAAACATCCAGGTGCGCTATGGATTTTTTGGGAAGGAATGAACTTTGTTGAGATGAGGTTACAGGTTATAGGGCCTTGTCTGTGTTACATGTCTAATTTTTAGAACACATTTTTCTCAAAAAAATCAGGTGCTGCTTGTACAAGAAGTTCTTCAGAACTTTTATTTGTATTTTGTTTTCTTGGGAAATACAAGTCAGGAATTTAAATATTTAGGTGATTACAGAGGAGGGACTTGTGGGCATGGGGACCATGCTTCTAGAAGAAAGAAGTAGGTTAGTCAGGAATCTTCTTAGTTGGGAAATGTGAATTCTTTTTGCTGTCCACTATCTCCTATATCTCCTTAATATGAGACACTCTTAATATGATACACTCATCCTAACTAGACAGTGGATCTCTAAGCTGAAATGATTTTGTAAAGAATATTTCTGATCAAGGAAGTCGTCCACACAAAAAAACTTCAGTGATTTCCATTGTATAGTGGGCAAAGACAAAGATAAGATTTATTGAGTTTCTACACTTCTATCAGATATGATCTAACTTTCATAAAATCTCTATGCAGAAGATAAGATTATATATATGGACAGAAACTTCAGTATCAATGTAAGCAAGACAATATACTATCTCCAAAGCATCTCTATAAAAAGATACTGTGTCTCAGAATTCCGGAAGATGGCGGCAGAGTAAAGATGCCGAGATCACCGCGTCCAAGCCTGCATAGGAATTGAGGACTGAAAACGGACTATAGACTCACTTACTACAAGTTTTAACCCAAATGAAAACACCCTGGACTCACTAGAAGGTAGATAACTGAGAAGGAATTTGCAATTGGGGAGTTCCCAGAAGGGAACTCCCGGGAAAACCAGGCCCCTGGAAGTTCCACGGGCTGCAGGAGCCGCTTTGCCCCATGCTAAACCTTGGAGGTAAAGCTGGATGGCTCAGCTCAGTGAGTAAAGCCCAGGCTGCAGAAAGACTGCAAATCTGATCCTCAATGCCTGGGTGAGAGAAAAACCGCTGAATCTGCAGACCCGATCTGGAGCACCTGGGTGCCAGAGCACCTGGGCACCGTGGAAAGCCGCTGATCAGCTCGACCAGCTCGGGAACCGGCAAGATAGCGGCAGAATAAAGACGCCCAGGCGACTACATCCAAACTCGCACGGGATTATACAAAAACGGACTATAGACTTTCATGCTACGAATTTCTACCCAAATGAGAACGCCCTGGACTCACTAGAAGGAAAATAACCTAGGGAGAACCAGCGATTGGGGAGTCCCCATAAGGGAAGCCGCACAGGCAGGAACTGATCCGGGAACTCCAGCAGCTTCCAACTCCCTCGGCTCCTTTAAAAATCTAGGCGGTGACAGGCAGGAAGCCCTACAGAGGGAACCTGCCTGAGGCAGCAGCTGCGGGCTGCTCAGCAGCCTTTT
>NW_004567126.1:3445271-3457493 GCF_000260355.1 Condylura cristata | reverse complement strand
GATTTGGTGATGGGAAACCCACGGGGATTACAATCGAGATGGAAAAAAAATGTGCAAAATGATGTAAAAATAAACTTTGTAATAAAAAAAAATGCTCAACATCAATCTTCAGAGAAAAACAAATTAAAGCTATAGTAAGATATAATTTAATGGTCGGTAGAAAAAACTCACAATTCTAAGGGATAATGAGGTCCAGTGTAACTGGAATTCTCACAGTTGCTTCTAGGAATGTAAAATTGCACAACAGATTGGAAAATTTTTTGGCACATTAACATAAAGGTAAACATAAACTGATCACATAACCCAGTATTTTCCATTCTTAGGCAGTTATCTAAAAGCAATGAGAATTTATGGATACACAAAGACTTGTACTTGGCTGTAAAGGTATTTTATTCACAATAACCCAAACTGGAAATAATCCAAATGTCCATCAATAAGTGAATGGACAAAAAAATTGTAGTAAATCCAAATAATGAATCCCACAAATCAATAGTAAGGAATGAATAACAACATAATGAATGGATATATAAAACGTTATCTGAACAATAAAGGCACAAAAGACTCTGTATGATTCTATTCACATGAAGTTCCAGGAAAGTTAATTTTATTCTACACTTGTAGAAAACACATCAGTTGTCTGAGTTCAGCAATAGGCAGAGGGACTAGGCTGTCTAGAAACAGGGAAATCTTGGTGAGGGACATGATCTACATTTTGAATGTGGTAGTGCTACATGAGTGTGTACATTTATAAACACTTTTGGAATTTAGTGTAATATGACAAACATCCCAATTAATGACCAACGATTTGAACAGACACTTCACAAAAGAATATAAAATGTGACTTAATTAGCAAATGTAAAGATGTTTAACATCAATCATCAGAGAAAACCAAATTAAACCTACAGTAAGATATCACGTAATGGTCAGTAGAAAAGACTAGTGTTACAGCAATTACTTGTAATATATTTATAACTGTATATATATATATGTATATATATGTGTGTGTGTGTGTATATACATAGTACAACTATTTGTATGTTATATATGTAAGTTACATGCTTAGTTCAGTTATAACAATCCAAATTTCGTAAAAGTTTTCATATCCTTTTATAATTATCACCTGTATAACAGAAAGAACATTTTTTTATATTTTACCTTTTTTTTAATAAGTTTATTTTTACATCATTTTGTACATTTTTTTTTTCCATCTCAATTGTAATCCCCGCGGGTTTCCCATCACCAAGTCACCTGTGTGCCATCACCATAATCCTGTGCACTTCCCTCCCCACCCCACCCCCCGTTTTTGATTTCATTCCCCACTCCACCCCCACAAAATGTCTCTGGTATATGGCTGTTCATTATTCTTGTTATTTTCTCGCCTAGTCCATTATACTCCTGCTATGAGTGAAACCATCCGGTATTTTTCTTTCTCTTTCTGGCTTATCTCACTAAGCATGATCTTTTCCAGTTCCATCCAAGTTGCTGCAAAAGACATGTGTTACAGAAAGAACATTTAACCAACGTACATTTAACCGAAATGTCACACCAGTCCAAATTATATGTTAAGAGATACTCATCCATCCACCATTTGTATGCTCAAAAAGACTCATGACATATTATCAATACAATGTATTTTTTAGTTTGTCACATAATTATATAGCCAAGAGTAAAAAAGAACTTTTATCAATAATGAGAATTTTATAAATAACACTGTATTAAAGTACCTCTTCTATGTTTGGATATATATATTCTTTGGTTTAATGCTTTTACTCTGTTTTGGAGCTCTTAATTCTTCTTTACTCCAATGTCATAACATTTCTTTACTCCCTTCCAGATATACATTATCAAACATCATCCAGTGTTGTATGATAGTAATGAACTGATACCCCAGAAACAAAGCAAGTAATTAATATCCTTAGCTGCCGTATTTGCTGTCTAGATTCTACTTCATTAGATTAGACTGTTCTGAACACTAATGAAAATTTGTTTTTATTGCCTCACAACTTAAAATTCTGATATCAAACAGGCTCCCATGAATACATGCTTTTATTTATTCAACTTAATTGTCTTTCAACAAATTATAGATATATAATTGCCTTTCAAAAAATAGCACCAAATACCAAAAGCAACTATTCAGTTCTCATATTTCAGTATCTTTCAGGGAGAATACTATATTATTGAAAATGTGCATTTTTCATGAGATGAAAAAAATGAAAGAATGTAATGGCATTCAGTGAACTGAAACCCAAGCTGCTCTTAAGAATACATCCCTCGCGGGCCCTCCCTGGTGGCATAGTGGGTTAAAGCACAGCACTGAGAAGCTAAAGCCACTTCAGCATGAGTTCGATC
The DNA here is from genome assembly GCF_000260355.1 of Condylura cristata. Taxonomy (NCBI): domain Eukaryota; kingdom Metazoa; phylum Chordata; class Mammalia; order Eulipotyphla; family Talpidae; genus Condylura; species Condylura cristata. Next base: position 3,455,144 of record NW_004567126.1, on the reverse strand, counting down.
CCTGCCCAGGAGGTGACCCACATGGTGTAGCAGACCTCTCCTGACCTGCCCGCTGCTCCCCTCAGCAGAGTACTTCGTGGATTTGCCTGTCCTGTTCCCTACTCTGTCTCTGGTGTATCTTCTCATTGCCCTTGCACCTCTGGCCTGTACCCCAACTCTTTATGCATAAATAAATACATAAATATTAAAAAAAAAAAGAATACATCCCTCGCCAGGAGGTGACCCATATGGCGCAGCAGGCCTCCCATGTCTTGCTTGCTGCTCCCCTCAGCAGTGTACTTCATCAATATGCCCGTTCTGCTCCCCACTCTGACTATGGTGAATCCTCTCATTACCCCCCTTACCTCTGGTCTGTACCGCAGTTCTGCATGCATAAATAAATATATAATAAAAGAAAAATACAACCAGCCCTTTGCAGTTACTTTAGCACTGAATAAAGGCACAACTTGAGCTGACCCCTGGATAATTCACTTAAATTACAGGTATAAATTAATATTTGCTAGTATAAATTTCCAAAATAGAAATTCTTGCATCATTTTTTCGTCTCAGTGATTAAGATTTCTATTTTTCTCTACTAAATGAGTTTTACTATTTCTACAAAATACATAAGCATTTTTTATATTATACTCCCATAATCTCTGCTAATTTTGAAAGCATTTGACTGCTAGTTTCTTCTTCTATTCAAATAAGAGACTAAAATTGCATGTAATAGCCCTAATCAATCAATGCCATCGTCTTTATAAAATCTCCCAAAATAACTACTCAACCTATACACCTTTAATTTTTTTCAGATTCTATGTCAATAAGAAGCAGTTTTAAAATAACAACTAATTTAACAAGCTGCTGCATTGCCTTTGAAGATACAACCAGTTTTATTTTTAATTCATTAATTATTAAGATGGGAGTAAATGATGCAGGTTATATTTAAGTTCTCTCTTATGCTAGGTAAGAAGAGAAGGTGAGGATGTGTTCAGAGGCCAAAACTAAGGGGAAATCTACAAAACTAAAAAATTGGAACTTTAACCCTTATTTTAAAAATACAGGATTCTGAAAAATTATTCAACCTGACTTAAAGGGACTACAAAGACAAAGGTCTTTATCCACTGTGGTCATAGTTGCATATTAACAGGCTGGTATTAAATAGATACAAAATGGAACAATTAATCAGAGTTGTGATCTTGAAGAAATACTTTTCATCATAACTTCTCAAGCAGTGTAGTAATGTTACACATGACATTTCTAACAGACATTTCACTGAAAGAGAAGCATGGCTCAATGTCTTAGAGCACAAGAGAGACAAAGCTTCTAGCTCACGAAGGTAGATAATCAATTTTTCACTAAATCAGTTCTGCATTATATGATGAGAGAATAAATTGTTCAAACAAAGCAAAGCTCTATAGAGTGAGAAAAGAAATGTGTCACACAGATAGTTTAAATTAATAATTCAGCACAATATTGTATAAAGGGCAATCAATGGAGAATTAATATTAATACTTTTGACAGTTGCAAAGTGATTTTTCTCAGTCCTTTAAACCATATAGAGATCACCATCTTTAATCCATCAATTTATTCAGCAAACATTATAAAGTATTTCTGATGTTCAAAATATCACACTAGCTGCTGTGGAGAGTGAAGTCATGTCAGCTCAGGTTTTCTAGCCCTTATGTTTCTTTTTGTGCAATTTTAGTGATTTAAATTCTCATGGTTATTTTAACTTCAAAGACCTGTTTTTACAGAACTTTCACCATATTAGATACCATATACCATGGGACCCCTTCTTTCATCAATAATTCAGATACGGAATGAAACATATTACAGATACTTCTATGCATAAGACTCACTGAAAATTCAACAGGATTAAGGAGTTTGATCTCAGAGGGAGGATATTAGAAAATAGACATATTTGCTCAGGACCATCACTCGACAATTCCCCATGTTTCTCAGCTCCATGCCATTCTTTCTTCCCTGTTCTCATCACATCAGCAGTTCTCCAAAACCAATTACAAAATCTTTGTTTCTTATATAGTGTCCAGTATATCTCTTGTCTCAGTTTAACTCAGGACCCTGGAATCATAATTTTACAACTTGTAGCTTTTCTGAGTATCTTTATAAACAAAGCTTTTTAGTTTCCCAAGAACCTGTTGATAGATGTAACTTTGTTCTTAAAGGACTAAAATCAGTGAAAGATATTTATAAAGCAGCTTCCATTTAATTACTTTTTAAAACTCACACTCTAAATATATTAATAAAATAGGTCTTTTTTCTTTCATCTATCCTTCCTGGGCATTTGACCTATCAAGATCTTTTGATAATGGAGTGTAAAAGTAAAGTTTCTACAATGGATTTTCACCTATTTCAATACTTGTTATATCTCATTTGTGTTATAGTTCAAGGTTTAAAGGAATTTATATCTTCTCGAAGTAAGCACACTATGGATATTTAAATGAAGAGACTACAAGATATCTTTGCTGTTTTTAAGATACATACACAAATTCTTTGACTTACCTTCCTTTAAGAAGTGGTGTTTAATCCCCCTGTCCTCTTGAATTTGTGAAGTTATTTTATTTTTTAATTTAATTTTGCATACAAGAACTAGGATGTAGGCCAGAGGTATGGAGGGTGAGAGAATTCACCAGAGACAGAGGGGAAGCAGAACAGGTGGATTTACTGAAATACACTGCTAAGGAGATCAGTGGGTATGAAAGTGGAGGTCTTCTGTGTCATGTGGGTCAGCACCCTGGGCAAGGATTGAATTCACACCAGAGTGGTAATAGCAGTAAGAGTTTAACTTCTGGCTACCATGGAGGCCCTGTTTGAGTCACTTTTAACAAACTAAGTAAAACAGAAATGAAAGAGTGAAATTTCAGAGATTAGGCCATAAAACGCACTGAAATGTCCTCCTTGTCTTTTGAACTGCTCTTTCTAAGGCAGTTTGAAGAGGTTCACATGTGGAGGACATGAAACATCCTCCATAGGAACTAGTGTTGAACTGAGGCTACTTGACAAGGATGATCTCATCCCAACCTTCTAATGACTACAGTTTCATGGAGATCCTAAGCATAGCCATATGAAAGACCCAGACCCCAAAGCAACAAGGTGGCCAATTCTCAAATCCCAGCCCACAGAAATGCTAAGATAATATTTGTATTTTCTAATGCATTAATAGTTACAGTAATCCATTATGCATTAATAGACAACCCAAATAGCCTCCAACTTTCTATAAATAGGAGACAAAATGAGAAATCTTCTCAAATGCAATCATGAGTAATTTCCCACAGAAAAGGAAAAATGGCTCATTGGTCAGAACAAGAACAAAGAGGGTTAATGAGCTGAGTAGAATAATAACAAAGAAACTACTCCTGAGTGCAGAAGGGGTGCTAATAAAAGCAAAATTTCCCCAGAACTAGAATACCTGATAAGTAGCCTGCTGGAGTCATAGTTGCTATGGAATGGGAATTCTAATGTAGCTTTCATTCCCCACTTCTTCAGTAGGGCTATTTGCAATATTTTTTTGTGTTTCTGCTTCATATTTTCCCTGAGTGAATGGGAACCAGATTATGCCCCATTGGTAAATATGAACCAGAGAACCCTCACTCACAACTGAACTTAGATGATGAGATTCGAGATGTTGAGCCTGATCTACCTTGGAGTAAATAACTTGGGAATGATATATTTTGCACATAAGAGGAATGAAAAAGTCACTAGAGTGTGTACCCCAATGAATGAGAACTGGCTTCAAAATCTTTGCCTTTTCTTTTATCAAGAATCTAAATCTCTCCTACACTGATGAATTGAATTGATAATTTTTATCTCCTCAATTTAGTCTAGTTTTACTTATTACTATACTAATGTGCTCTATTTACATATTACGCAAACTGTATCAAGTGGTGCTGGATTGTTGTCAGCGTTTCACTGGCTGACATGAGTCAGTACAGAAATTGGTAATGTCTAGAAATTCTCATAGCCAATTGATACTGTAAATGTATAAACAGGGTCAGTGGTTATGAATGGCCACTTATATCTTATGAAAACATATATTTTGATGGTTTAAAAGAACAGATTCTCTCTACTACCCAAAAGTAGGCATTTCCTGTGATATCTTCCATGAATTGAATGACTCATTCACTTGTATGGGGGAAATGTTGAGCATTCCCGGATCCAAGAAATAACCAAATCATACCAAATAAGAGAGGTTATATCCCATAATTTAACATTCCTTAAAAAATGAAGGGTCTCCTTGGTGACTCAGAGATTAAAGACACAACACTATTAAGCTTCCTACAGTCACTGCAACACAAGTTCTAACCCTGGCCAGCCAGTTAGCTGACTCACATGGAGCAGCAGACCTCTCCTGTCTCACCTGCTGCTCCTCTCAGCAACGTATTTCAGTAGATCTGCCTATTCTGCTCACAACTCTGTCTCCTCTGAATCCTTTCAGACCCTCCACTTCTGGTTTATACCCCAGTTCTTGCATGCATAAATAAATCTTAAAAAAAAAAAAATAAAGTAGGGGAAGGAAGGGCTCAATACTGCACATCTGTGAAAACTTATGACCAAACATCACAAGAATTTCATAACATTTAAATTGTTTTCCTTATACTTAATATACACAATTACTAGTTCTTTCCTCAGTAAAAGCATCAGAAGATGCATTGAGGGGAGATGTCATTCATCACCCACCATTATAATCAGTTAAAAGATATGTATCAGAAAGTTTTAATTCAATTCCATAAAAACTAAATGAAAATTGGGGCCCTCTCTGGTGGTGCAGCAGGTTAAAGCACAACACTAAGAAGTTAAAGCCACTTTCAGATGAGTTCGATCCCTGCCTACCCCCGAGGTGACCACATGGCTCTGCATACCTCTTCTGACCCGCTGGCTGCTCCCCCCGCCCGCTGCTCCCCACACCCAGCTGCTTCCCTCAGCAGTGTACTTCGTCAATCTGTCTGTTCTGCTCCCCACTTTGTCTCTGGTGAATCCTCTCACCACCCCTGTACCTCTGACCTGTACCCCAGTTCTGTATGTATAAACAAGTGAATCTTAAAAAAAAAAAAAAACTAAATGAAAATTTCTAGAATGACTAAAATTTAGAAGAGTTGTTAAAAGAACATTCACATAAAATCCAGAGTAGAAAAGCAGATCAGTGAATGAAGATAATAATTGGAAATAGAGAATTTCTTCAAGACAATGTCTTTGCTTTAAAAATAATGAAACTGAAAACATGGGTTATATGTAGATTTTAGCAGTCTATACATAATTCCAAGCAATCCAAGCACAAAGAAACATCTTCCTTCCTCCAGCGTTTGACTAGGTCATATGCAATTATGTATATGGGTAAAAATTAATTTTTAAAGTACATGCATGACAAAAGAAAAATAACTAAGTTGGACATTACCAAAATGCAAAATTTCTCTACTTCACCAGTCAGTCAACAAAGGCCAGCCACGGACTGGAGGAAAATATTTGTAAGTCATTTATCTGATAACGAAATAATATTCAGACTATACATAAAACTGCCACAACTCGACAAATTAATAAACCCAATCCATTTTTTATAAAAACAAAGATTTGAATGTATTACATGTTACTCCATGTAACACAATAAACATGTAGAAAGATGCTGAAGTCACTAAGGAAATGTAAATCAAAACATGGAGATATCACTTCATATCCATTAGGCTGACCATTGAAAAAAGAAAAAAAAAATCTCCAAATGGAAAATAACAAATGTTAGCAAAGGTTTAGACAAACTGCACTGCTGTTGAAAATGTAAAAAAAAAAAAAAAAAAATGTAGCTTCTGTGGAAAACATCTTGGTGGTTTCTCAAAAAATTAAGCTGGAAAAATTCTTCAGCCATTCACTCCTGGATCTATATGCAAAACAGCCGAAAGGGAGACTGAAACAAGCATTTGTAGGCTCTCAGCAGTCTTGTTCATGACACACTAAATTAAAGGTAGAAACAACACAAAAGCTAATCAGCAGGACAATGAGTAAATAAAATGTTCACATATCATTCAACTTTAAAAATAATAAAATTATAATTACATACTGCAATATGGGTAAACTTAAAACATGTTACGTGAGGGTGGTGTTGGGGAGTTAATGGGCATAGATTTTTCTCTGTGATAATGAAAAAATTCTGGACTTGGACTGCAGAAATGGCTGTATAACACTGTCAATGTACTGAATGCCACAGCTTTGTGCATTTAAAAAATGGTTAACATGGGTAAGTTCATGTGCTGCATATTTTTTTATTAAATATATTTATTTACTTACTTATTTTTACATCATTTTGCATCTTTTCATCTCAGTTGTAATCCCCATACACTTCCCACTACGAATTTACCTGTGCCATCACCATAGTCCCACTTGCTCTTCTCACCCCAGTTTTGATCCTACTTCCCTCTTCACCCCCATAAAATATCTCTGGTTTATAGTTGTTCGTTGTTTTTCATTTTTACTTTATTACAATTGTTTTTTTTCCCCCCTGACCTCTTATGCTCCTGCTTATGAGTGAAACCATCTTTTTTTTTTCTCTTATTCCTTTTGGCTTATTTCACCAAGCATGATCCCTTCCAGCTCCATCCATGTTGCTGCAAAAGGCATGAGTTTATCTTTTTGGATTGCTGAGTAATATTCCATTGTGTATATCTACCATATCTCTTTAATCCAATCACCTATTTTTGAGCATTTGGGTTGATTTCATGTCTTCCCTGTTGTTAATAGAGCAGCGGTAAACACAAGGGTGCAGGTATCGTTTGAATAATGGTTTTGTGCCCTTTGGGTAGATACCTAGGAGTGGGATTTCTGGGTCGTATGGAAGCTCCCTTTATAGCAGTTTGAGAAACCTCCAAACAACTTTCCATAAAAATACTAAGAGTAGTTTTTAAAAAATGTCATCTATACTGCTTATGATTTCTTAAAGAACATTTTAAAAAATGATACAACTACTGATACCAATGAAATCACATATATATGCATATATACATATATATATGCATATATATATGTATATATACATATATATATATTTTGAATGCCACCACCTAAAACTACTATGTCTAGAAGTCAAGGAAATTAGTAAGATTTCAGAGAAAATTCTGTTCAGGGACAAAAATATGTAGTTTTAGCTAGAAATCCCTCGGGCTACAGACTAAAACATGTTATGGAAAAGGGAAATTTCACAAGCTAGGTTAATAAATACGATTATGTTTTCATATCATTTCGATGGGTCTAATCAGGTTTGTTGTCCAATGTAATAAAATAGAACATGACATAATAGAATCAAAAACTTCAAATTGTGTTTATTTAATTATTTTTCCTCGTATTCTTGACTAAACAGAATTTTGGGGGAGAAAAGTTCTTATAAAATACACTGTTAGTCATATTGTTTAATGCTATCCACTCCTTCCTGATGGAGATAACTCAGATTTTGTTGGGAATGGCAATATGATTTTTCTGAAATCTCATGCTCCCAGACTCTCTTATGGCCAGCTGCCTATGAGAGGATTTCTGGGAGAGCTGTTTTTCTGATATAAAATAATTCCTTCATCGATGGGATTTCTTCCCTCTTTCTATTCAAAAAGTGGTAGAAATAATATTAGAAGTGGCTGAGCTACTTTCTTAACATAGGTGATCCGAAACAAGTTCACCTATTAATAGTAATAGGGAGAGAGTGACATTGAAAAATTAACAATATTATAGCATGGTACACAACCCTAGTCTTTATACTTCTGACATCCTGTTATGGGTTAAACAATCTGTATTTCACTAAAGCCTGTGGCCAACTCTCCATATCATATAGCTGAACAGAATCCTAAAACATTTCTGGTTCCTTTAAATTCCATTGTTTTAATTATACTAGAGTTGTGGCTGCTTTTGAAAACTTCCCACTGTAGATCCGGAAAAGGAATTATAAAATAAAGTATCTTATTAAAGACTAAACTGAAGAATCTAGAGGCTTTAAAAGTCAGCTAAGTTAGACTTAATAACGTGTTATGGTTTTAATAAAGACGACACAGTTGACAATACAAAAATAAACACATAAATACAAGGTGAATGGATAATGATGTCCAAACCTCTGAATTAAGAGAGCGGAAGATGTGACAACAAGCTGTTCCATCCTTCATATGCTGTCTTTCCACCCCTCCCATTTCTGTGCACTGAGATCTGATGATGAGCCTTCTTCCTAGATGTTTTTATCTGGAAAATAGCATCCAAAGATTTCCAAGTGAAAAGGAAAACTAAATGTTGACATGGGTGCAAGACAATACTCTTGTAACATGAGTGATTTCCTAAGAAAGCAGACATGAAGTGAACTGGGACTCTGTGGAGTGATGTGATGCCTACTGCCTTCCTCTGATTCAGGAAGTCATGCATCTATTGCTTCCGTGAGGGGGGCTGACTTAGAGGAACAGGAGATATGCTGTACCAAAGCAACTTGGCTTTTTAAAGATTTATTTATTTATGCATACAAAAATTGGGGTATAGGCAAGAGGTGTGGGGATTGAGAGGTTTCACCAGAGACAGACTGAGGAACAGGACAGATGGATTGACTGAGGGAAGCAGCGGTCGAGACAGGAGAGGTCTGCTGTGCCTTGTGGGTCACCTCCCTGGCCGGGGAAGGAACGTATACTGCAGTAGCTGTGGATAGCTTCATAATGTTGCACTTTAACCCCTTGCTCCACAAAGGAGGGCCCCAACTTGGCACAGTTTAGTATGCACACACACACATACTCTTCCATCCTCTGGTCTAGAGTAAGCCCTAAAGACAATAGAGAACCCCCTCTCATTAATCTATCCATCTACTCAGCCCATAGACACCACATGGTAAAAGAGAATCCCCTTTGGCCCTCCCTGGTGGTGCAGGGATTAAAGCACAGCACTAAGAAGCTTAAGCCACTTCCGCATGAGTTCGATCCCCGCCTGCCCTGAAGGAGATCCACATGGCTTGGCAGACTTCTCCTGACCCGCCCACTGCTCCCCTCAGCAGTGTACTTCGTCGATCTGCCTGTTCTGCTCTCCAATCTGTCCCCTGGTGAATTCTCTCACCCTCCGCATCTCTGGCCTGTACCCCAGTTCTTTATGAATAAATACATCTTTAAAAAAAAGAGAGAGAGAGAGAGAATCCCCTTTTTCTTAACAGATAACCTAGTTTTAAATTATTTTTATTTATTATAGCTTGAATTATACATAGCATTTAATTGTGGGGTTTCCTTTACCACTCCAGAAGCAAGAAGGGTCAACAATCTTACCTCTTCAAGTTGTAGATCTATTTTTTAAATTGAAGTAATGCTTACAATGCATTAGTTGACACTGTCATTGATTACCAACCATTAGTGCCACTATTGACCTGAAAGAAACTTCAAGAATTGAATATAATTCTAGGTCTCTCATTAAAACCAAGGATGTGTCTCCAATCAGTGATAATGTGAGCTGCCAGAATGGTTGGGAAAAAGCATTTGGGCTTTTTTTCTGAAACAGATGGAGTTTGGTTGATGAAGGGAAAGCTATAGGCCTGAAACACAGATGCATCTCTCTGCATCCCCTAAGGTTGTCTTTTCAAGCACTTCCAACTTATATTTAATGATGAGTTAGCCATAGAGGCTTGTTACTTTTTTAAAAGGGATTTCTGCCAAGAGCCCTGTGGGTAGGTTAACCATGCTATTATTTGACCTCAATTTCTTAAAGAATGCTCTTTGCTATGAAGTTTCAGAGAATCAAGCTCCAGCCCATAGTGTCTCCAATGTCAGCTAATGATCAACATGCATTAAGTCTTTTGGAGTTTCTGAAAGTCTCTGTGTGTGTGTGTGTGTGTGTTTGCACGTGGCGCATGTGTATATATATATATATAGGTGATCCGAAACAAGTTCA
>NW_004567126.1:3423196-3445145 GCF_000260355.1 Condylura cristata | reverse complement strand
TCTATCTATCTATCTATATATGTAGGTAGGTAGACAGCTAATCTTCCCTTATTAAAAATGTAGGAAGAATATGTCAGCTATAATGAAACACCAACAGAATGTTCTACAAACAAACCTATAGCTATAATGTTCATTTGCTAAGGTAAAGACAAACTCTCATCATTCAGAAACTTTGGAGACAAAGCTTTTTTCCCCCTTCCATTGAAAGCTCTATTCCAAATTTCACACATTATCCCTCACCTAAACTCTTACATCAGTCCTTTTATTCACATAAACATGATTTTTACCTCTCATCTCTGTACATTCACATCCTTCTTATCTTAAAAGCATCTTCCTTAATGTTAGAAACTATGTAAGTTTTTGCCCCAGTTTTCCCCTAGTATTTCATTCTCAGAATTTCTTCCTTAATGTTAACTATGCAAGTTTTTGTTCCAGTTTTCCCCTAGTATTTCATTCTCAGAATTCTTGACAGATCATACTCTTCTCCCAGCCTTTGATTCCTCACCATCGAATAAAAACTTAATCCATGCAATCTGGTTTCCACCTCCAGAATTGCTAAAACTGCACTCTCAAATGTCACCAAATGTAACAGCTGGTCTAAAACCTCAAATCCCTCAACTTCAACACCACACCATCCTCTCCTCCTATTTAGCTTGCTTTTCTTTCCAGCTTCACTTACTTCCCAATTCTCTAAACACACACACACACACACACACACACACACACACAGAGAGATCTCCTATCTCATAAAAGAGTTTTGCAATGTACCGAAATAGTGATATCATTATTTGATTTATTTCTTAAAAGCCCGGTCCTGTGAAGCTATATCTTTGCTCATTAATATTTCAGCCTGTGTTTTAATTCCAATTCACCTGCATACTTTATATTATTTTCCTGAAACATACTTCAAGTTTCAAATAAATTATACTGAAATCAGGGATGTGGGATGGTGGGATCAAGAACACGTCAAACTAATTACCAGCGAGAGTGTTCTGGGACCAGGGAGACATGACGGATAGCCACAAGTTTTTCATAATTGCTTTGCTTATGTCCACTTTGTTCTAAATTACACACTATCCGTGCATACTTGTGTGAAGATATTTGTATGAGCAAATATCTTCTTCCAGACATCTGGGGTATTCCATGAGTATAAGCATCCCTATTACTATGTAACCGCTAGAGCTATGAAATATCAAACATGAATGCTTTGCTCTGGAAGCTCCAGGTGGTTTTAAAGGATTTAAGATCTTTCAGGACCACTTAAAAAACTTGGACTCCTCTTGGAGAGCCAGCCTGAATCCTGCCGTGGGGCTTTCTTCTTGTGCCCTTTCAGTGCAAGTTCCACTTAAGCTTGCCTGGTTCATACATTTAGTACTCTAATGAATTCTTTCCGCAAAGGGCAACGAACCCATGCTTTGGGCCATGGTTGTAATACTGCTGCTCTTATCCTCTAAATATAATCTAGATATTTTTCCTACAGTCCAGTTGTTTATTCTGCTTTCTGTGCCTTTAATTCGTTTTTTCCCCTATATTTTATAAGGATGTTTATTAGGAAAAGGAGAGGCATAGTTGTAGGCTGGCAAGGGAGCTCTCTGCCTTTAACTCTAGTCAAACTCCACCCACTAATAGTTATCCATCCTTCAAGGTCCATTGAAAAGGCCATCATATGCATTTTGAGCCTCATTTTTTAATTTCATAAACTAAAAATACCTGATTGATCTAAAGTGTTTTTCTTTCTCTGAGTTATTTGTGCCTCCCCACTTTCCTTCTCTTGGAACTTAATGATACTTTAGAATTTTTCTTCTTTGTTTGGCCTTCATTGATCTAAAAATATTTTTTTTTTCATAAATTACCTCATGATCATTTAGTAAAAGTAATGTGGGGTCGGCCCTCCCTGGTGGCGCAGCGGGTTAAAGCACTGCATTAAGAAACTAAAAGCCACTTCTGCATGAGTTCGATTCCCGCCTGCCCCGGAGGTGACCACATGGCGTGGCAGACCTCTCCTGACCCGCCCGCTGCTCCCCTCAGCAGTGTATTTCCTCGATCTGCCTGTTCTGCTCCCCGCTCTGTCTCTGGTGAATCCTCTCACCCTCTGCATCTCTGGCCTGTACCCCAGTTCTGTATGAATAAATAAATCTTTAAAAAAAAAAAAAAAAAGTAATGTGGGGTCAAGTGGACCTTCAAGCCAGAATCATTGAGCAATGAGTGAGGGAGCGGAGAAGAGACTCACATCACAAAGGGGCAGCAGCACCCAGCCCAACCGCAGACCTTGTGCCTTCCGTGACCTTGGGACACTGATTCAGCTCTTATTCTGTCACAGCACTATGGCTACATTTCACTCCATTTTCCCCACTGCAGAGTCTGTCACAGAAGCATGGTATACAGTAGACCCACAAATAGCCAAAATTTAAGATGAAAACAAAGCGTGATGCTTATGTTGGTAAAAGCCTACCTTAAATGAGGCTCCTTAAACATCCCTCTGCAGTCAGACAGTGTGGGAACTTGAGACCTCTCAGTAATCAATTTCTGCATAACTGCAATCATAGCTTTGGATACACCTGGACTTGAAAACCTTAAGGTCAGGGTGGTACAGTTCATATAGTCTTTTCCCATTCTCCCTGGTTTATAACCAGCTTATAAGGCCACTGAAGTTAACTGCACTATCTTAAGAGTCATTTGCATATTTAATGTTAGCTCTGTGGCTACATTAAAAAAAAATCAAGCAAAGTACCAGAAAAAAAAATTAAAAAATGAAATATTTTACAAATTAATAAAAAAAAAGACACAAGAAACCTGGCTAGGGATGAGCTTCCCATTTCTTATAAGAAAAATATTTGAGAAATTAGAAATATTAGGGTTCCAGCCTCAGGGTCCCATTTTTCATAAAGAACTTTCTCTATTCTTCATTGCATATTGATAATTTCTAAAAAGAAAAGTTACTTAACATCTGAGTTTCAGTTTCTTTATCTATAAAATGATTTAGTAATTAATCCAATCTCACTGGATTTGCTGGATCCAAGAAGAGAGTACACAAGTAAAATATGGACTACAATGCACAAACTTGGAGGAGTTTTGTGATAGTTCAAAGTACAATTTTATTTTATTTTCCAACAGACAAGAAATGCCTTGAACATAGGGCCTTTACTTTTAAAGTTTGGTTCCCTCTACAGTATTAGCACTATTTTCTGTATATAACAGACACTCAATACACAGTTTCCTACAAATCAATTAATATATGGTGATGAAGCATAATCATTTAGCACAATCATACAGTACAGTTCTCTAACTAATATGAAGATAATCATATAGCACAATTATCTAAAGAGCATTTCAAGTTATACAGGCCAATACCCACTCCCAGACATGTTGTTTCAGTCAGAACCAGGTTTAGATGTGGAAATGTTGCCTATTCAAATATTCTCCAGGTGATAAGTCAAAACTACCACTGTTTGGGAAATAGCCATCTAAATCCTTTAGCCCTGATTCTCAAAAGGACTCAATAACCTTTGATTCAAACCCAAACACCTTTTCTTTTGGCTTCATTCCTGTCTCTTTTCATGTGGATCTTCAGTCTCACATTACTCCCTCCAATACCAAACAATAATTTATGCTTGGCTTTGGCTTCCAAAGTAAACACCATGAAACCAAATTTCTCCAAGAACAAAGAGGGCCATAGTCCACTGAATCTCATTTTAGAACTAAACACTAGAGAAGACTTATTGCTGATCACTAAGTGTATTAACAAAGAAATAGAATTTGAAGAAGGGGCCCTCCCTGGTGGCACAACAGGTTGTGTGCAGCACGGCAAGCTAGCTGTAACCACTTTGGTTTCAGTGCAAGTTCAATCCCCAGCCCCAGAGGTGACCCACATGGAATGGCAGAAGGGGTCCCCTGTCTCACCCGCTGCTCCCCTCAGCAGTGTACTTCATCAATCTGCCTGTTCTGTTCCCCACTCTGTCTCCGGTGAATCTTCTTACTGCCCCTGCACCTTTGGCCTATTCCCCAATCTTGCATAAATAAATAAAAATCTTTATATTAAAAAAAAAAAAAAAAGAACCTGAACAGGAAAGAAGGAACATGAAGAGATATTAACAATATATTGGAGATCACTGACTAATGGGGAAAAATGAAGCTCGGAACTCTAAAGGACACAAGAAGAGACAACACAGGGTGAAGCTCCTCACTGAGTCTCAGCAACATTGAAAGAAACCAAAATGGGCCCTCTCTGGTGGCTCAGTGGGTTGGAGCACAGCGCTGAATGGCTATGGCATCTGTGGGAGCACAGAGCTGCAGGATTTCCCTGGCGACATTCTCTCTGGGGCCCTACATGTCTTCCACTAGGGAGCGTGTGATGCTCTGATTTTAAGAAGTGGCTGGCAGGAAGAACTACCCTCAGGCAAGAAGAAACTCCTTCCTCCTCCAGTGCCCACCCAGGAACCTCCAAGGGAATGAAGCGTGAACGTGGAGCCTAGAGGTATGGGTTGTTGTTGACACATTCAACAACAGAAATTCACTGTGTACTTGTCTGAGATTTAAGACCAAGTAGTACCAGTATATAGAAAAATGTCTCTGCCCAAAATTTGTATGTCATTTACAATATGAGACAATGGTGGAGCTGTGGAGCTGTTTCTGAAGTTGAGAGGTGAGGAAACACCCCTGATGCCCCATCTCTGCCACACTCTCACCTCAATGATAGGTATTATTCTGTTTAAGAATTCTTTTGGGGCCTTCCCTAGTGGTACTACAGGTTGGAGTGCTGCACTGCACAGCTGGCCACAGGCATGGTGCTTCAGTGCGAGTTCGATCCCAGCCCAGAGGCGACCCACGTGGTGCAGCAGACCTCTCCTGTCTTACCTGCTGCTCCCCTCAGCAGTATACTTCGTTGATCTGCCTGTTCTGCTTCCCACTCTGTTGCTGATGAATCCTCTCACCACCCCTCCACCTCTGGTCTGTATCCCATTTCTCTATGCATAAAAAAATAAAATCTTAAAAAAAAAAAGGTATACAACTATTTCAAAAAAAAAAAAAAGAACTATTTTGTTGGATAAACAATGAAAGGGAGGTTCAGAGAAGTCACTTACTGATGGTCAGATAGGCAGTGACAGTTAGGGTTTGACCCCAAAGTTCACAACTTTTTGGTTGTGCTGCATTACAAAAGAAAGTTCACTAGACTGAGTTGTGAAAACATTTGAATTTACATTTTTCATTACGACAGTCTAATTTTGCATGTTAGCCATCCATTTCAAATGAGTCCATTAGTGTTTCAGGTCCCTGAATGAGAGAAACATCTCTGCCCACAAACGCATAGCAAAAAAAAGAGTGTTATAAATACTGAAGCACATCAAATATAAAATCCATAGAGTTATATGAAGGAATAGATTTTTCAGTAAATGAAGTATCTCATTTGAACATCAACCAGATTGTCTAATTTGCTTCTATGCCTTTTTCAGAACATTATAGTTCTTAGTGAACAATCAATTGATTTCACAGCATGTTAATCTGGTTCAATTGGAGGTTACTCCAATTTAGGAAGAATATATAAAATTTACAAATATTTAAATAATTTCAAACAAAGAATCTATTCCAAAAACCTGTAGCTGGCACTTAATATTTTTGGTTAAGATATGTTGCTCTGGCTTATTAAAACAAACAAACAAAAAAATCTTTCAGGGGCAAATGAAAAGATATGTATGACTGTTTATATCACCACTAATTTAGATTCTTTTTAAGTAATTCCCATGATTTAAAATCAATATTGAAGTGTACGTTTCTCTGTGGCATCTTGATAACATGAGTTACCACAGGTTTAATAATGATTAGAAGATTTAAGGAGACTAAAATCAAGAGATTTTTGCTAGCCAGATGCAAACAGGTAAGCACTCATTTAGGAATATGGTATCATGCAGTAACCATAATTGCCATCATTAAACCTGTATTGTACTCTTGAATGCATTGAAATGTATTATTACTATGTTGTTGACCCTTCATGAGTCTAGGATGAATAAAGCATCACCACTGGAATGTGATCACCATGGTTCAAATGACTTTAGTAGGATGCACATTGGCAGAGAATTATGTATACTGAGCTCTCAGATTTTCTTTACTCACATGAAGGAATCTGATCTATTAGAAATACATCTTACAGTGAGGTTGCTAATTCTCTCCCAATATCTGAGCACTTACATACCAAAAGACAAAACTCATCTCTTGCTTTAAGGTGTTGAGGATGTCTAAGGCTCACAGAACCAGCCTTTACTGATTTCACTTTCCCTAAACTACCTCTTAAACTTAAAAATACAGAACATTTTATGTTATTCTATTGTTTGCTATAATCTCCTATGTCTCAGTAGCACATTTATAATCAGAGTATAAAAGATAATTTTTAAGTTCCAGATACTTTTCTATATTACACTATTAGAAAGTAACCAATGTCACTGATTCTTTCAGAGCATGCAAGGGTTGAGGGTGGGAGAAAGATGTACACACAGATGGCAGTTATAAGTCTTCACATTCCCAAACTCATACATTTATACATATAACAGATCTTTACTGATTTCTGACCACTGTCCTAATGGAACCATATGCTGACAGACTATGGTAATGTGGTAAAGAAACGTAATGGATTAATTAGTGAAAGAGAAGGATGATGGTGGCAAGGTGGATATTTGGGATAGTGTAAATAGGAACGTCTTCTAAGGGAGAAGACATTTGAATGTAAACTAAAGGAAGAGAATGGACCAACCATGTGAAGTCTGAAGGAAGAGAATTCCAGGAGGAAGGAGTAGTGCTAAGATCAGAAAGTAGGACTAGTGTAGGAAACTTAAATCTTAAATAAGAAATAAAACCTAGACCTCTCTGATGGCACAATTAGTTAGGGTGCATCACTGTAAGCTAGCTGCAGCCACTTCAGTGAGAGTTCAATCCCCCGCAGGGTGACCCACATGGCACAAAGTACCTCTCCTGACTCGCCCGCTGCTCCCCTCAGCAGAGTACTTCATGGATTTGCCTGTTCTGTTCCCTACTCTGTCTCTGGTGAATCCTCTCATCGCCCCTGCACCTCTGGCTTGTACTCCAGTTCTGTATGCATAAATAAACAAATCTTTAAAAACAAAACAAAAAGAATAGAAAGCCTGGGGGGAATAAAGGAATCCTGGTGAACATAGATAATGGCAAATAATCAGGTCATCAGAAATATGCTCATTATTTACTAGTTTTCATATAATATAAGGTTAAACTGCTAGTATACAAATGCAAATTTTCAGTGAAATTGTTTAGCTCTAATGTCAACTCATGTTCAGTCTTTCCTATTTGCTTATAATTGCTGCTATGTTATTAATAGAACTGACCATTTCTAACCTCAAGATATGTCCCAAGTTCTGTTTGGGGTATATATAGAGATCTGTAAGGGAAAAAAAAAATGTTCATTTTAATTTAGATGAATGAATAATGTGAAATGTGTCTCTTGAATAAATGCAGAATAGTAAGTTAGCTTTTATTGAGGCCATCATATACGTTAAGTATGTCACTCATTTATACCAGCCATCTTGGATTTCGGTTAAATGACAAAACCAAAAAATAATCACTTTCTACCAGTCAAATAATTTTCCTTATTTTATAGTCAATGCAAAGATCCTAAAGATTGGTAAACAAATTATACAGTTCTTACCATTATTTAACTTGAATTTTTGTAAAGCCTAATTGCATCACTAAAAAAAAATCAATTTTTCACTCTGCTCAAGTTAAATTAACTGTGCTTGACTGGTTATATTTTCAGAAAAGCAAAACAAACTTGAAAATTGTTGCTGTGGGATGTGAAAACCTCCTAATTTGTTTTGTCAGAGCTTTCCACATTGTGCTAAATATATAGAGGATAGTAATTAGCCTCATTTCTCTAACAATTATTTCCAATTTCTTGTACAATCCTGTTTCAATATCTGATATTATAACAATTGGGCCAGTTTATAGAACTAAATTTTAGAAATGGAATATGAATGTCACATACAGAATTCAGACCAAAAAAGGATGAACCTACATTAAATAATACATAGATATGCAATTTGTCCAAATTGCCTCAAAGTCCTCCTGAATTTATACTTTTATTATTAAATAGAATAACATCTTATTTAATAACTTACATATAACTTCTACATTCAACACTTTATTTCATTCACACAAGAATCTTAAAAAGTAATTTTTATGATTTCACTTTCACAGAAACTTTTAAGAATCAGCAATATAAATACCCAGGTCCTTTAACTCAGGTTCCTCCATGCTCTTCAGAATTTTTCAGTTATGGTTTTAATAAACAAAATCTTTCCAAAGTATGAATCTGTTAGATAAGTCAATTTTGAAAATCAAGGGTATCTCATGTTTCCTTATAACCAGTAAATGAACCAAATAAAATATTCAAGATATTTATAGAATTTAGTTTATTTATTTAAAAAATGCTTATTGAGATTGATACTGAGATAACAGCATAGTTGTGGTAAAAACAATTACACAAATAATGGCAGTGTAGAGGTCAGCGCAGTGATGGATGCACAGCAGGCTACTATGGAGCCATGGGTCAGGGATGTTTGAATCAGGACACTGAGACAGGCTTGGAACGTTATTCCTGGACAGGCTAATGTTGACTATTTGTAGTTACCCAGAGGAAGACAAGGGAGGTATCATGCCAGAGTAGAAAAAGCAAAAGGCAAACAGCTGTAGGATTGGTTCCAGTATTTAACAAGTATTTTGGATGTCTGGAAGGTCATACTCAAGTGAAGATCTGGCAAGAGAGGAACAAGAGAAAGCACTGAGGCCACGTCATTTCATGCTAAGGCCTCAGGCTCTGGAGCTTGAACTTCAGCCTTCACGTAATCCCTAACATATTTGTTCATGATTATACACAGTATAGGTTAGTTTTATGTTTGATTATTGATGTAATATTTTATTGTAAAAGGTATGACTCTACACTGTAAAATTCAAAGGAGCACAAAGATTTAAAATAAAAAGAGCAAAATATCACCATAATTTCCTTTATACATGGTAATAGTCATGTATTTTCAAATTTTTCTTTATACATGTGTGAGAGACATTCTGTGTTATCTGTCATCGATCTGTGTATCTACTTAAAATAAGCCTATATGGGAACATGCTCATTTTTTGACTTGTAATTTTTTTACCTGTTTATCATGGCCATTTTATCACTCTTTTTACCTAACTTTACTTTACAAATTCTAGTATTATGTGACAAAAATACAATAATTTATGAAATCTCTAAAGATGAGTATTTTGATTGTTTTCAGCCTTCATATTATAAAAACTATTATTATAAAACTGCTTAAATAAAATAGTCGTACCTATTGGTTGACAACTACACACACACACACACACACACACATATACATATATTATGTTTTATATAGGATAAATTCCTAATAGTTATTTTAAATATATAATCACCCTTTACTATAGGTTTTATGTAGGATAAATTCTTAGCTTTTTCAGTACTGAGTTGAACATTCTACTTAGTATCAATCTTTTTTTATGATTTATTTATTTATGCATACAGAGCTGGGGTACAGGCCAGAGGTGCTGGGGCAGTGAAAGGATTCACCAGAGACAGTGTAGGGAGCAGAACAGGCCCGACTGATGAAATATACCGCTGAGGAGAGCAACCGGCAGATCAGGAGAGGTCTGCCATGCCACCTCAGGGGCAGGGATTGAACTCATGCTGAAGTGGCTTTAGCTTCTTAGTGCTGTTCTTTAACCCACTGCGCCACCAGGGAGGGCTCCTTAGTATCAATTTTAATTAATTATCATCTAGTTGGTCTCCAATATCTGGTGTTTGACTCTTTGTTGATATTTTAAACTATAAAAAATACAGTTTCCATCTACCTATATATATTTTCCCACACATATATAATGTATATACATATCTCCATATTAATATATGGGTTTTTTGAGATAGTGAATCAGAACTTATGGAAATGCATTTGTTTTAAAGTATATGTGCGTGTGTGCATACGTACACACAAAATAGAAAACATTTCATAGCATCCCTTTGTTCCTATGGCTGTTTTTTACACATATTGATGGCATGTACTTAGAAAAAAGCATGCATTTGACAGAATGAGGAAGAGATTCCTCATAAGAGTTTTTTTTCTTTTCCTTTAAGTAGAGAAGAAAACTGAATCCTTATCATGGAAACAAGCCTGGGTATTAATTACACATGCTATCCAGCACACTACATCAAATACAAAAACAAATACACTTACTGTGAATTACTCACATTTTTCTTCTCCCTTACAAGCCTCTCTGTCCATACAGATTAAAAAAAAAAAAAAGAAGAAGTTAGCTATTATCAGAGAAAAAAAAGATCAAATGAGTTTTAAAGATCAAACTTGAGGCAGTATAAATTTGACCTTGAAGCAAAGATCTACAGAACCTCACACATAGAAGTTGTTTCTTTCTTTCTTTTTTTTTTAATAAAAGATGATTATATCTGTCTAAATTAACTACTAGAATATGAGATGGGCAAAAAGACTTTACATTGAAAACATTTAACCATGACAATTTTGCTTTCAATTAGCTGCAACGTATCTGAAAAGTGATGTGAAATGTCTGTTAAGTTCCAGGGTAAGAAGATTGAGAGATGACCGAAAGACCTATCAGCAAAAGATTTTGCTTTATTTTCATCATGAATAAAGTCAGAGTTACCAGGGAAATTAGAGTTCAATGCTAAATAAGCAATTAAAGGTGTAAAAGTGTTGGTAAGTAAATATAGCCAGCAATGGTGTCAGGGAATCAAATCTGATTTGCAGTCTCAGGCTCCAAGGAACTTAGAACTTAAAGATTCGTGACAGGAATACTTGGAGGTCAGTGATGAAAATAAAGACCTGAGGGAGAAAAGGTGTGGAAAGTCTAGAATAGCAGTTCAAATAAAATTTCCATGGATATGATGGTTATGGGCTTTGGACCCAATCTTCTAAGACTGAAATGGAACACTGGCCCAGGAATCATGTCCAGCTTAGGAGAAGACGTTTAGTGTGCTTTTTTAGTGTCTGCAGCAGATGGGGGAGACTGAAGAAAGAGAACAAGATAAGGACCAAACTCAAGAGATAAGGACAAAAATATACTGAGTAAAATAAGCTTGAAGGAGAAAGATAAATATCAGCTAGTTCCATTTATATGTGGAATATAGAGAGAACACACAAAGTATCATACAAACTTGAAAAGCAAGCCTTATAACTGACCACAGATCTGAAATATTCATGAGAAAATGGGGGTGGAGATGGGGAGGAAAAAGGGAATAAAGGAGGACTATAGTGCAGGATTGAGGGCCCTTCAGTGGTGGGAGGACTAAGGTGACCATGCCTGAGAGGAGAATGCTTATAATGTGAAATGATTAACAAGGAAGCAAAGTAATAGTACTTCATTAAAAAATATATAAAATCAAATATTCAAATCAACAATTCTGATGTTATGTGACGAGGACGTTATTTGGCTGAAGTTTAATTTCAAGTGCAGTCTCAAAAAAAAAGAATAAAGAAGATAAAATAAGACAGAAGTAGGTGTAGAAGCAGAGTGAGAGTCAGGAGGCAAAACGTGACACTCAGGAGAAGAGATGCTCTGACAGCAAAGCCAAGTGTAGATGGTGGAGGTGGGCAAACTGAGCCTTGCGACTTATATTTTACAGATGAGGCACCAAGCTTCACATTAAGCCTGGAAAGCAGAGCTTGCCCTTTTTTCCCTAAGGGCAAACACAACATCTCTAAGAACATCTAGGAAGACCTGTGATCCTAGGAAATTAATATCAAATATTCATTCAGGAACCAACAAACAGGGATGACCAAACAGGGATGATTTGACCAAGAAGGTCAAAATTGGAGCCTAGGCAAGTACATGTCAACTATTAAATGGCATGTATGTGTTTATTATGAAGGATGAGTTATTATGCATGCCTCTTTATCTTTTATATGGTCGAAATATCCCAACATACTAAGAATATCCATAATTTTGCAACAAGAATAGTTATAGATGTTTTAAATAAACCTTATTGAGGTAGAATATGCATACAATAAAATGCAACAATTTGAGGCAGACATTTCAATATGTTCTGGTGAATTCATTATGAACGCTTGAACCACAGTCCAAGATAGAACATGTAAGTTCCCTTGTGCCTCTTTCCAAACCATATCCCTCTCCCCTTCATGCCAAACAACCACCCATTTGTTTTCATTTGCCAGAGATTAAATTGTTCTTTTCATTTTCAGTTACAGGTAAACAGTCATACAATGATATAATCATGACCCCCTGATTTCTAGTTGTTTCTTTGTTTCCTGCAGCATGATGTTCACAAGATTCCATGCTGTTGGATCTCTGAGTGATTCATTCATTCTTATTTCTGAATAGTATTCTATTTTGAAAATAAACCATAGTGCACTGATCAATTTATCTGAGCATTAGGAATGTTCTAATTTAGGTGAGTTTAAAAATAATGTCATCAAGAATACTCAAGTGCAAATCTGTGTTGACAAATATTTTTTCTTGTGTAAATGCCAATGAGTGAAATTTCTGGGTGAAACTATGTCTATATATTTAACATAAAGTGCTACCTTTACAGTGGCAAATTTTATCCCATTTGACTTTCAGATCCGTGACAAAACTAAGGATTGTCAATTGAACTAATTTTGAACATTCTTCTGACTGTGTCATTTTATGTCCTTATTGCATTTTTCTCATGGTTAGTCACATCTTTTCAATGTGCATATTGGTTCTTTGTATAGCTTTTGTGATGCGCCTGTTAAAATCCTGGGCACCTTTAAAAGTTAGGTGATTATGAACTTATAAGAGTTTTCCACAATATACAGGCTATAAACCCTTTGTTAGATATATATTGTGAACATTTCTCCCCAGTCTGTGGTTTGCCATTTCATTTTCTCAACAGAGTCTTGAGAAAAGCAATTCTTAATCTTCAGGATGTCTGATTGATTGTTCTTTTTCATTTGTGTCAGCATTTTCAGAATCCTATGCAATAAGTCTTTGCTAAATATGCCAAAGAACCAAAGAATGACAGCACAAAGTGATTTCCCTAAGTGCATTCCTTCTCACCACTAATGGAAGGGCTCTCACAGAATGAAGACTTAGGAAGAGCAGTTATAGATTCTAATTTGTACAGCACATAGCTGGTTTATGTTTGTTATTGAGTGTTATCATTAATGTTTTTCCCTTTACTCTTCAAAGTGTCCTAGTTTGGATTATGAAATACAGATCATTCCATCATCTCCCCTAGGTTGTATGACCCTTATATATCTTGTGGTAGTGATAACAAATAGCACCTTGGAAACATGTCAAATACCATTTGGATATGAACATGGGTTCTTAGAGAATAAATATGCCTAATTTCTGGAATACAGAAGAGAATATGACCAGGACATCTTATATATGATTTTTACGGCCTTCGGATATTGGAATATTTTGGAACACTTTTCACAAATGAACCTTTGTGATCTTCTAAAGACAACCCAGTTATGCTTGTATTTGTCCAGATAAGAGAGTATTGAAAACTATGCTTGGTAGACTGAATATTGCCCCCCCCCCAGTCTAGTCACATCCTAATCCACAGACTAATAAATCATTTTATGGCAAAAGAGACTTTTCAGATGATTAATTTAAGGATTGCGGGAGGGGGATAGTAGGAAGACTAATCTGTGCTGGTCTTACATGTCAGTGTAAATGCCCCTAATGCCCCTATGAGACTGAGATTCCACTACAGAAATACAAACAGAGACATGAGAAAGGCAGCAAGGCATTGGAGTGACGCAAGGAAGGGGTCAAAAGCCAAAGAAGTAGGTGTGCTCAAGAAGGCAGGAAAGCAAAGACATGTACTCTCCTCCTGGAGCTTCCTAAGGGAACCAAAGCTGTAAAAGGGACACCTTCACTGTAAATAACTGAAACAAATATCCAACTTCCAGTTTTAAGGATTGTAAAGAATCAGTTTGCAATGTTTTAAGCCACTAACTGTGTATGATTTGTTATAAGTCATAGGGAACTAACACAGTAGGACAGTATTGTCTTGTTTACCATATATTAAACATGTCAAGTTAACCAATTTCCACAGAAACTGAAATCATCTTTCATAAGTGGAGAGTCAGAAGTTCATAAGTAAAACTATGCAGTTAGTAAGGCTTAACTCTTACTACTTGACACAACATGGGCCTAAAAACATCAAGAAAGGGGAACACCACATAAGAGAAAATGAACCCTTAGTAGGAACTAGTAAGATCAATATATTTCTGAAAGTAAGTCCACAAACATGAATTACCTAATAGTGAAAAATACATTTTTGGGTGAGAAAATATGACTAAAGGGTATCAGTCACCTAAATTTGAATAGGAAACCTTGATTCCTTTAATCATATACATCTACTCAAAAAAAAAAAAAACATTACTCTGGCATAAAGTGGATCATCAAATTTCAGAAGTGGGTCTTCTCCTTTCTATGTGAAGTTTTTATTGAATAATATATTATAAGCTTTCTCCAAACATTTTTAAAAAGTGTCCATGACTGTGCATGGAATATAAACACACTTCCATAAAAAAATATCTTCAGTAATATTCGTTCCTCTAAGTTATACCTGAGTGTGTGTACAAATTGGCAATATGAAGATATTTTATGACAGATTGGTGAAATCAGCTCCATGATTTTTTTTCCCTTAGGAGTTATTTATTTGTGCATACAGAACTGGGGTACAGGCCAGAGGTGTCAGGATGGCTAGAGGATTCACCAGAGACAGAGTGGGGAGCAGAACAGGCAGACTGACGAAGTACACTGCTGAGGGGAGCAGCGGGCGGGTCAGGAGAGGTCTGCTGCGCCATGTGGGTCACCTCCGGGTCAGGCAGGGATTGAACTCATGCTGAAGTGGCTATAGCTTCTTAGTGCTGCACTTTAACCCACTGTGCCACCAGGGAGGGCCCCAGCTCCATAATCTATAGCCATGCACTGTGCACTGAATAGAATACTTGGGACTTCACAGTGTCAGGTATATGGAGGTAGATTTTTTTTTTTTAATATAGAAAACTTTTGAAGTATCAAATAAACTTTTGGAGATATGTCCCATATATCTGAAAACAATATACTATAAGTGGCCATTGGAATTGATTTCAAATTATTGACTAGACATTTACAAGAGGTGTGTGATGCACTTGGTAAGATCATGGACTTTGAGACTTACGGCCACTGCGTGGTGCAGTTTATGCCATCATACAGGTAGCTTCACTTGGTCCCTTATAAGCAAAGCGCTAAAATTCTATGTATTCCACTAAGTGTTTCAGCTTCCTCTGAAAAAAATGGGATAAAATTGGCACCGCTGGGCCCTCCCTGGTGGCGCAGTGGGTTAAAGCACAGCACTAAGAAGCTAAAGCCATTCTCGCATGAGTTCGATACCCACTTGCACCTGAGGTGACCCACAGGGCACGGCAGACCTCTCCTGACCTGCACGCTGCTCCCCTCAGCAGTGTACTTCGATGATCTACCTGTTCTGCTTCCCACTCTGTCTCTGGTGAATGCTGTCACCTCTGGCCTGTACCCCAGTTCTGTATGCACAAATAAATAAAATCTTAAAAATAAAACAAATTGGCACTGCCATCTGAGGTTGTAGTAAAGAATAGCAGAATATGCACATATAAATATATATACATATAGACACATAATCTTATATACATATATATTACAAGAACTTATATATATATATGATCATGCATACACACATATTTAAAACCTAAAAGAGAACCTGGAACACCTTAAGCACTGAAATATGTTTTCTGTTATTGGGTGAATTTAAAATCACCAAACAATATATTTAATCATTCATCAAATCACAACTTTTCATTTTTTTAAATTATGAAATGTTAATATTAGATGTGTTACAATTTCAGCTAAGATGGTATTAAAATTTTTCCCAAAAATGTTACAGGTTTTCATTGCTATTTTTAATGCACTTTTTCCATGTTCCATATTCCATATTAGCCAGTGTTAATGTGGTTAAAGCATATGATGCTCTATAAACATTATTTTATTATAGGAATGCATTTAATTTTAAAATACTTATAGCCATAGTTCTGTAACTATAATTACTTTGAATTATGACACTGTCTTTATGTGATGGAAGTAAGAATGATTTATTTTACTTTTACTCAAGGGTATAAAGTGGATTAAAGATAGTATTTGTCATTTTGAGGGATTTCTTTCCCCTCTCCTTTTGTCAGCAACAGCAAATATCTGCTTTTGGTAGATATCATCAACTGAAATGAATATGTAAAATAAAATTAGCTTGATTCTTTTCACCTCTAAACTCATATACTAAGGCAAAACATGGACACACAAAAAGCTTAGTCTGAGAATGAATTACAAGATTTTCAGAAACCAAATAAAAATTTCATAATTTGGGGGAACATTCATGTACTGAAGATCATTTTCAAGATGGACACTTAACTATTAAAAACATAAACAACCTTAGGGATAAACTGCAATTAATATATTGAAGGAATTGTTCACATCTGCTGCTGAACTGGGTTGAACATTTCTGGATCAGATCTTAAGTCAGCAGGCTAATTTTGTCACAAAACCTACTTGAATTCCAAAATCTGTTTCCTGAAGGGAAGAGTAAAAGGTCAGAATAAACTATAAATGTATCATTACCAGTGCAAGTACCTTATAAAGGAAGAGAAACTATTGAACAAAAGAAAACACACAGAAATAAAAGGCAAGGTCAAAAGCTGTACTGGACCATATTCCTGACTGTCCTAATTTCTCTGATACACTGAAGTTAGTTCAGGAGAACCACCAAGAAAGTCCACTAGCCATTCTGCCTTCTGTTCCATATGACATGATGACAGTCAGCCCAGCCACTTATTAATAAATAGGCTCTTAAGGGTAAAAATTACAGTAGATTTACTCTTTTTTTTTTTTAAAGATTTATTTGTTCATACAGAACTGGGGTACAGGCCAGAGGCTCAGGGGTGGCAAGAGGCTTCACCAGAGATAGAGTGGGGAACAGAACAGGCAAATCTACGAAGTACACTGCTAAGGGGAGCAGCGGGTGGGTCAGGAGAGGTCTGCCATGCCATGTGGTCACCTCCGGGGCAGGCAGGAATCGAACTCATGCGGAAGTGGCTTTAGCTTCTCAATGCTGTGCTTTAACCCACTGCACCACCAGGAAGGGCCAGATTTACTCTTAAGAGTAGAAAACATATGATTTCAATGTTCTATTTTATGATTTATATGGTTTCAACAGCTTTGTTTTAAGAACAGAGGATATTCTGAGAATGCTAGGCACACTTCGATAGATATCGTTGCTTAAATGTTGGGCAAAGGACAACACTTAATTTAAAAGAACGAGTGAGATTACATTTCAAAACATTTTTTAAGTATTCTGTAGACTAAACTAAAACGTTTTTTATCTCTTCTGAATATACAAATTGTCTATCAATGTGTTCATATCAATGAAACACATAAACACTTCCCCAATAGGGCAGTTTATTTAATAAGAAGGGACATGGTATTAATTTTACTAATTTATCAGCAGAAAACATTAACTTTAAGTATCCTCTGATTAATGCAATTACAACATCAAATCCTTTTCTATTTTGTTTTTATTCCTGAAAAATCAACAATATTTATTCCACTCCCAACAAAAGGGCAGAATCAGAAGTCTCCTGCCTCACCTAAAAATATAAGCTGTGGATTCAGTTTTCTCCTCTACTCAAGGCAAGAAAAGGAAAGGGTTTAGTAAATTAAGCTCTTCTAATAAAATTACTAGAAAATTGTAGGCCTCCTGAAATTCAGAGTTATCTACTCTGATAAGACACCAATAACCTATATATATGGAGATGATACTGAAAAAAAAAAAAACAATTAACTCTTCTCTTGTTCACTATATTTTAATGTCATTTAAAAAATGAAGGAAAAAAAGGGCCCTCGATGGTGGCACAAGGGGTTAAATAAAACACAGCACCTTGAAGCTATCTATCAGCAGCCCCTGCAGCATGAGTGTGATCTCCCACCAGAAAGGTGATGCACATGGTGCAGAAGACCTCTCCTGACCTGTCTGCTGCTCTCTTCAGCATTGTATTTCAGTCAGTTTGCCTATTCTGCTCCCCATTCTGTCTCTGGTTGATCCTCTCATTGCCCCTGCACTGCACCTCTGACCTGTACTTCAGTTCTTATATATGCATAAATACATTTTTGAAAAAAATTTTAAAAAAGTATAAATTAAGGCATATTTTGTGTCATGCTAAATGTCTCCATGAAAATTTTCACATACCAATGTAAAACTGTTCAACAACTAAATATTTAGATGAACTTTTCATAATTCAAGTGTTTATTAAATCTTAATTTAATTTTTAAAAAAATATTTATTTACTTATGCATACAGAACTGGGGTACAAACCAGAGGTGCAGGGGCTGTGAGAGGCTTCACCAGAGACAGAGTGGGAAGTAGAACATGCAGATCAACAAAGTACACTGCTGAGGGGAGCAGCAGGCATGTTAGGAGGAGTCTGCAGCACCTTGTGGGCTCAGACTGGGTGGGGGAGGTGGGAGATTGAAGTTGCACTGAAGGGGCCATGGCTTGTTTACAGTGCTGTGTCCTAGCCCATTGTGCCACATTAAAAGATCTTCAATATCTACTAATCACTAGAAAAATGTAAATCAAAATTTTAAAACTACAACAAGATATCTACCATTTTATACCCATTAGGACGGCTGTTATCACGAAAAATAAAAGTGTTGTCAAGGAAGGGAGATGATTTTATTCTTGGGCACTACTGGTTAGAAAGGAAACTGAGGTTGCCACTAAAGGAAACAGTATGGAGTTGCTTCAAATTGTTAAAAATAGTATCATCATATGATCCAGTAATCCCGTCTTCGAATCTGCCCAAGAAGATTGGATGAAGTTATATACACAGATTATTTGTTTACCAATGTTCATAGTTTTATTCATATTAGCCAAAAAGTAGAAGCTATCCAAGTGTCCATCAACAAATAAATGTGTAAATATAAGGCTATATATTTCACTAATAGCAAGTGACATTGAACATTTTTTCGTATGTCTGTTGGCCATTTGCATCTTCTTTGGAAAAGTGTCTTTTTAGCTTTTCTGCCCATTTTTTGACTAGGTTGTTTACTTTGTTTTGTTGAGCCTCATTAGCTATTTGTAAAGTTTTGTTATCACTCTCTTATCATCAGTATTATATGCAAAAATTTTCTCTTAATCAGTGGGGTGTCTCTTTGTTTTAGATAATGTCTCTTAAGTTGTAAAGAAGCTCTGTAACTTGATGTAATCCCAGTTGTTCATATTTTCCTCCGCTTTCTTTGCTTTAGGTGATGTGTCTTGTAATCAGGGAAATGCAAATCAAAATTACAAATGAGATATCACCATTCACCAGTGAGAATAGTGCATAATAATAAAAAAAAAAAAAAACTGGCAACAACAAATGTTGGTGAAGATGTAGAGAAAAAGAAATTCTCCTATACTGCTGGTAGGAATGCAAACTAGTCCAACCATTATGGAAAGCTCTTGTGGAGGTTGCTCAAACTAATAAAAATGTAGCTTCCACATGATCCACTGAAATTCCACTCCTATGTGTCTACCCAAAGAATACAAAAACATGAATTCAAAAGGTCACCTGCACCCCTGAACTTCTATGGAAGCAACCCAAATGCCCCAAAATAGATGACTAGATAAGGAGATGTGGTATACACACACATAGTATGGAATACTATCCAGCAATCAAAAAGGATAAAGCATGCCATTTGCAGCAATGTGTATGGAGCTGGAAGGGATTATGCTCAGTGAAATAAGCCAGAAAGAAAAAGAAAAATGTTGAATTGTCTCACTTATAGGAGAAATGTAGAGAAACCAAATGAAGAGTCAGGAAAAAGAAACTCTAATAAAGTAAAAATCAAAATCATCAGGCAACTAGTGATCAGAGACATTCTGTAGGGGAGGAGAAGGGAGGAGTTTCAGGACAGGGGTGGGAAGAGCATAAGGGACTATGGTGATGGTACATGGGTGAATCAGTGGTGGGAATTTCATGGGAAGTTATTGAACAAAAATGAAGGATGATGTAATAAACATATTTGAAAAGACTATTTGTGCATTCAGCCTTAAAAAATAAAAATAAAAATATTCCCACAAACTACAACATGTGTAAAAATTAAAAACATTATATTAAGTAAAATATGTCTGTTACAGGGCCCTCCCTGGTGGCGCAGCAGGTTAAAGCACTGCACTAAGAAGGTGAAACCACTTCCGCATGAGTTCGATCCCTGCCTGCCCCGGAGGTGACCACATGGCCTGGCAGACCTCTCCTGACCCGCCCACTGCTCCCCTCAGCAGTGTACTTCATCGATCTGCCTGTTCTGCTCCCCACTCTGGCCCTGGTGAATCCTCTCACTCTTCGCATCTCTGGCTTGTGCCTCAGCTCTGTATGAATAAATAAATAAATCTTTTTTAAAAAAATATGTCTGTTACAAAAGGAAAGGTACTGTATGATTCCACTTATATGTGGTACCTTGGGGGGTACTTGCAGAAAGCAAGGAGTGTTACTGTTTAATGGGTTCACAGTTTCACTACTGAAAATGAAAAATTTCTGTTAGCTAAAAAATAAATAAGACACAGAGATATAACAGACAGCCTAGGGGCTAAAATCAAAAGTGTTGTACTGCAAATTTTAAAAAGGTAAAGGACAGATGGTAAATAGAAAAATAAAGTCTGGAAGTGGATGGTGATGATAGTGCACCGTAAGTGAAAGCAATTGATGACAGTGAGCTGTACACTTCGAAATAAGACACTTTATGTTACAGACGATGTTTAAAACTATATAAAGCAACACAATCATTCTGGTTTTTAAAAGCAGACTTGACTGTTTGGACTAATTTTTCTTTTGAATCAACTGAAATTTATAAGTGAAAAAATAAATCATGTGGAAAATTTCCAGGTTGATGGCACTGACATTAGATGCTTCTTCCAAGGAAAAGCTTATAATGCCTTCTTTCTTTAGGGTCTGTGAATCCATTTGACTTGATGGGACTGGTGAAAACTAAGCACAGTGGAGTCATAATTTTGTAGAAATTTTAGTAGACATTGAATAGCTGTCCTTGCTGTCTCTCCTTTCCAAGAATGTCAAATCCTATGTAAGATCTACTTCTTAAACCAGTCATCAAAATGAAGATTAGACATGAAGCCAGAGTACAGTTTACCTGCTGCTGGGATGCAATATAAATGAGAAGAAAACAATTTTATTGTATTATAGAGATATTTGACTTCATCCATTACTTGAAGATAAATTAGTAATTGATGGTCTCACAAAACATTAGGAATCAAAGACAATATTCAAAAACTGTTTCCAACGTGGGAATTCTAACCGGCTAATCTCACCCTTTAAATCTTGGACCCCCAAAGAGAAACATCCTTGTTCTAAGGATTCACCAGAAGCAAACTCCCCAACCCCCATATCCATTCACTGGAAGGAAAAGTGCCTTATCACTGAACAAAGCAAGACATCAAAAATAAAAAATAAATAAAATCATGGTTTGTGTTCAAAAGTTTTTCAGTTTCTAGAGATTCTAACTTGTCCTGTTCACAATATGCCTAGCAGAAGCAAAGTCATTTTACCTCTGGAGCAAGTCATTTTGATTCTAAACCTAAAAGAAGCCAAGCATTAATTTTTAAAGGGAAATTATAACCTCACAGGCAAAGCTAACTAAGCATGCAAGGAAAAAAAGATGTCAAGCTCAAAACCTGGCAAAAGAAGAAGAGAATGCAGAAATAGACCTGAGTAGTCTTCAAAAGTAGAATGCAGCATATTAAAATGTCAAAGGGGTTACTATGTAAAGCATTTAAAACACAAACTTAGAAATATTCAAGGAACAGTAGATACTAAAAAAAAAAAAAAAAAAA
>NW_004567126.1:3416898-3423096 GCF_000260355.1 Condylura cristata | reverse complement strand
AAGAAGAGAATGCAGAAATAGACCTGAGTAGTCTTCAAAAGTAGAATGCAGCATATTAAAATGTCAAAGGGGTGACTATGTAACGCATTTACAACACAAACTTAGCAATATCTCGGGAGTCGTCGATACTAAAAAAAAAAAAAAAAAGGAAGTGTGTGTGCATGTCTGTGTTCAAGTCTAATTCACATGGAGAAAGATTGTACTCAATAATTGAAAAAAATCACAAGAAAAAATATAGAAATTAATGGTACTCAAGACATTGAGCACGAGGCAGGGAAGGGCTGTGTTAGTTGTTGGCAGGAAAATAATAAGGTAACTTTATACCTGGGGACTGTCCCTTTGAGTAATGCTCTGCTTGTGCCTCTGAGGAAAGCATCTGAGGACAGAGGACAGACCATCTAAGGGAATTACAAATGGAATATTGAATGAACTATTGAGTGGAAACTGGAAAAGCATTCATACAATGCAGGCATGGTGCCTGTCTCTGGCAGCCATAGTGGAAACCTAGGTCAGAGAGTATCTGATGCAGACCGAGAAAGGGTACCACCTCTGCAATAAGAAAAAAGGAACCCTAAGTCAATACGATGGGCACACACAATGCAGCTTAAAAGCAAGAGCTCCACAAAGCAAATTCTTCGTAACTAAGTTTGTCTCAGAATAGCACTTAAGAATGTTTACAGGAAGATAAGTGCCAGGCTTGAATATTAATTTTCAGGAGTATTTAATTAGGCTTGTTTTATATTCAACATAAAAAATATTTAAAGGTTTAGCTCACATTGTTAAAACCTTGTCTCATTTGTCTTAATAAATGAAATGCACAGGTTCTTTTTTTGTTGTTGTTATTGAGGTGACATTAGTATAGAAAGCTGTATATGATTTAGAGGTACAAGATCACACACTTCAGGTGATTCCACACACCCAACACCAGTACCCATAGTCCTCCAATATTGATCACTGACCTACACCTCTTTGTTCTCCCACAATCCCTTCTGGTAGCCTCACCATATTTCTAGGGTTTGTTTTTGGCACTATATGATCCTTTGTTTTATTTCTCTATGCCCTACATGTAAGTGACACCATCAGGTATCTGTTCTCACATTCTGTTTTTTAATTTAGCATAATCCCCATTCATTTCATCACACTATTAGTGGGAATATATACTGGTCCAGTACCTATGGAAAACAATTATGTAGATTTCTGAACATATTTAAATATTGATAATTCTATTATATGATCCAGCAATAACACCCATAGGTATATACCCAAAGAATGCAAACACACTAATTTAGAGGGCACATGCATGTGGATGTTTACTACAGCACTATATTTACAATACTAAGTTATGGGGGAAAAACTAAGGACCTAAGGACAGGAATAGATTAGGAAGATATGGTGAATATACAATATAGAATACTACTCAGCTATAGAAAAAAAGATAAACTCATGTCACATAGATTCTTATAGAGCAAACAAAGCACCTTTCCCTGACTTTATTCATAAAGCTATATTTTGAGACATTGTTACTGAATGATGTCTATGTGCTGTACACAATATACACAGCATGGGTACTCAAAAATGATTTTGATACAGAATATGGGGACATAAGGAATAACAAACATGTGCATTGATTCTTCCAATATTATAAGCTATCTTGAGGGTCACTGTACTTAAATGCTTCATTTTGTTGTTGCTGCTCAGCCAACTAAAAATCAATCACTTCTACACTTCATATTGGATTTCCTATAGAGCTATGTGTTGAGACTTTAAACTCATTCTGCCTTACATAAAAGACGTCCATTAATCACTGCTGTATACTCAGTGCTATGCAGGTTCATTTTACCATAGTCAAATTTAAGTACTGATAGTTCATTTCTCTTTCTTTTATCTTGTTTCAATGGCATAAAAATCAAATACAACTTGGGGAAATATTTTCAATATAACCATACTAAATATTCCATGTCAACTTCATTATCAGAACTTATGAGTTACTTAGCCATTTTTACTTGTATAAATACAAATTTTAAATATGACAAATTCCCATAAATATTGCTTTTTCCCAAGTGTATTTACATGAATATTTTGTTTTGTTTTGTTTTTGTTTTTCAAAGAACTAAGGGTTTAATAAGATGTTTATCTTTTGCTATCATACCTCCAATAGTTTTTTAACTTATTGAGGAACAACTTAAACACAATAAATAATACATACTTGAAGTACATCATTTGCTCAACTTTGACAAGCAAATGTATTTGTGAACCAATTATCATAAACATAACAGATACTGTGTCACCCAAGAAATTTTGCAAGGTTCTTTCATAGTTCTTCCATTACTCAACCCTTGTTTCTTGGTAGCCATTGACCTGTTTCCTGTCACTGTAGATTAGCTTAAGTATTCCAGAATTCTGTATAAATAGAATCATATGAAATACATTCTTCTCTGCCTGAATTATTTTATTCACTATAGTGATTTTGTGATAATCCAAGTTACTCAGTGTAACCACAGAGTTCATTTATTTTTATTGATCAGTAGTATTTAATTATATGCCTATGTCATAATTTTGTATATCTTATTATATTTATTTGGGTTATTCTAGTTTGAAACTAATATAAAGAACTTATTTGTATATAAGTCTCAATAGGGACTTAAGCTCTATTTTTTTCTTTTTTTTTTGGATTTCACTAATTCCATCCTTTAACTTTTTTAATTTATTTTATTTTATTACATTTTTTATCTTTTACATCATTTTTCACTTTGTGCATTTTTCCATCTCAATTGTAATCTCCATGAGCTTCCTACCACAAATTCACCCGTGTGCCATCACCACAGTCCAGTGCACTCTTCCCACCCCAGTTCCAAACCCATTCCCCTTTCCACCCCCAAAAAATGTCTCTGGTTTATAGCTGTTCATTGCTTTCATTTTTATTCTATTACATTTGTTTGTTTCTATCTCTCCTTTTTTTTTTTTCTTCCTCTGATCCCTTACACTCCTGCTATGAGTGAAACCACCTGGCATTTTTCTTTTTCTTTCTGGCTTATTTCACTAAGCTTGATTCCTTCCAGCTCCATCCATGTTGCTGCAAAAACCATCAGTTTATCTTTTTGATAGCTGAGTAGTATTCATTGTGTATACTTATCACACATTCTTAAACCATTCATCTATTTTTGGGCATTTAGGCTGAATCTACATCTTCTCTATTGCAAATAGAGCAGCAATAAACATGAGGATGCAGGGGTCCTTTTGAATCAATGTTTTTGTGTGCTCTGGGTATATACCTAGGAATGGGGTTGCTGGGTCATATGGACACTATTTTCAGCCTTTTGAGAAACCCCAAACAGCTTTCCATTGTGGTTGTATCAGTTTGTATTCTCATCAGCAGTGCAGGAGAGTTCCTTTTTCCCCATATCCTCACGAACATCTGTTGTTTCTAGTTGATTTTTTTTTTCTTACTTAGATAACATTTTATTTAAGCTCTGGATTTTTTTTATAACAGTTTATTTTTACATCATTTTGTACATTTTTTTTTCTTTTTTTGATCTCAATTGTACTCGCTGCGAGTTTCCCATGACCAAGTCACCCATGGTGTATTATTCTTTTAATGCATTGTTGGATTCTGTTAGCTAAGATTTTGTTGAGGATTTTTGCATCGGTGTTCATTAGGGAGATTGGTCTGAAGTTTACTTTTTTTGTGTTTTCTTTGTTAGGTTTTGGTATTAGTGTGATGTTGGCTTCCTAGAACGTTTGTGGTAGTTTTCCTTCTTTTTCAATTTTTGGATGAATCTGTGTAGAATGGGCACTAGTTCTTTTCTGAATGTAAGGTAAAATTCATTTGTAAATCCATCTGGTCCTGGACTTTTATTTTATTTTATATTTGGGGAGGTTTTTGATTACTTCTTCTAAGTCCTTGCTTGTAATTGGTCTGTTTATCTGTTCTATTTCTTCTTTATCTACTTTGGATGGTTGTAGAGTTGTAGGAATTTGTCCATTTCTGTTAAATTGTCCAATTTGTTTGCATATAGTTGCTCATAGTATTCTCTGATTATTCTTTTGATTTCTGCTGGGTCTGTTGTGATTTCTCCACTTTCGTTTACAATTCTGTTTACTTGTGCTTTCTGTTGATTTTTCTTTGTGAGTCTGGCTACTGGCCTATCTTGTTTATTTTTTCAAAGAACCAACTTTTGGTTTCATTGATTTTTTGGACTGTTTTCCTGATTTCCATTTCATTTAGTTCTGATTTGATTTTTATTATTTCTTGTCTTCTGCTGGCTTTTGGGTTATTTTATTGTTCTTTTTCCAATTCTTTAAGGTGGAACATTAGGTTGTTTCTTTCAGCTATGTCTTGCTTCTTTATGTGAGTTTGTATTGCTATATATTTTCCTCTTATAACTGCTTTTCATGTGTCCCGTACATTTTGGAGACTTGTGTCATCATTGTCATTCTTCTCCAAGTATTTTCTAATTTCTTCTTTGATCCCCTCATTGATCCAACAGTCTTCCAATAGTGTGGGTTTTAGTCTCTATGTGGTAGGTGGGTTCATATGGTTTTTTTTCTAGTTTGATTCCTTTGTGGTCGGAGAAAATAGTTGGTATGATTTTGATCTTAGTGTATCTATTGATGTTTATCTTGTGACCCAGTATGTGGTCAATCCTAGAGAATGATCCATGTGGATTTGAGAAAAATGTGTACTCAGATTTTCTGGGGTGCACTATTCTATAGATGTCCACTAGACCCATGTTCTCCAGGTCCTTGTTCAGAGTTCTAGTGTCTTTACTTATTTTTTGTCTTGTTGATCTATCTATTGTTGAGAATGGTGTGTTGAAGTCTCCTACCACATATGCATTCTTTCTGATAAACATTTTCATGGATGTCAGTAGTTTCCTGATATATATGGTGCTCCATTTGGTGCTTATATGTTGATGATTGTTAT
Organism: Condylura cristata; assembly: GCF_000260355.1. Classification (NCBI taxonomy): domain Eukaryota; kingdom Metazoa; phylum Chordata; class Mammalia; order Eulipotyphla; family Talpidae; genus Condylura; species Condylura cristata. The sequence continues at coordinate 3,418,172 of NW_004567126.1, read as the reverse complement.
TTCTTCTTGTGGTATTGTCCCCTTAATCATAATGTAGTGTCCTTCTGTATCTCTATTAACCTTTTTTAGTTTGAAGTCTGTTTGATCTGATATATGTATAGCAGTCCCTGGCTTCTTTTTTGGTCCATTTGCTTATAGGATTGTTTTCCATCCTTTTATTTTCAGTCTGTTTTTATCTTTTGTAGTTAGATGTGTTTCCTGCAGACAGAAGAATGATGGTTTCTGTTTTTTTTATTCATCTTGCAACTCTGTGTCTTTTTAGTGATGAGTTGAAGCCATTTACATTTAGAGATAATATTGATATACTGGCACCTACATTTGCCATTATGATCCCTCTGTATTTTTATTCCTTGTTTTAAACTGTTCTTGTTCATTCTTCTGTTGGATTTGGTTTGAGTGCTTCTTGTAGTAGTTTTTGGAGTGGGGGTTTAGTCATGAAGAAATTGTGGAGTTTCTGATTGTCTGAGAATGTCCTTATTTTTTTCTTTGTAGAGGAAGGAGAGCTTCGCAGGGTAGAGTATTCTTGGTTGGCATTTAATGCTTTGGAGTTTGTTGAGAATGTCCCTCCACTAATTCTTGCCCATAATGTTTCTTTAGAAAAGTCTGATGTCATCCGGATCGGTTTTCCTTTGTAGGTTATTTGTTTTATCCCTCTTTTCATTCTCATTACCTTTTATTTTGCAATCTTAGAATTTTTATTATAATATGTCTATGTGCTTTTCTCCTCTAATCATGGTAGTTTGAGGTTCTTGCTTCTTGGATGGCTACTTTCATCTTTCTTCAAATTAGGGAAGTTCTCTTCTATTATCTCTGAATATTTTCTCTATTCCCTGGTCTTTCCCTTTGCCTTCTGGGATACCTATAACTCTGATGTTTCCTTTCCTCATGTTGTCAGATAGCTCTTGAAGTGTTTCTTCATTCCTTTTCCTTTCTACTTCTCTTTTTCCTTTTTTAATTCTCTTTGTTTCTGTGTCTTCGTTCTTCCATTCCATCTATTCTGTTTTCATAACTTTTCCCAGCATTTTTTATCTCTTCTAGTGGCCTTTTCATTGCCTGCATTTCTTCAACACCTGCATTTCTTCTATTTCCTTTTTTTTTTTTTTTTAAGATTTATTTGTGCATAGAGAGCTGGGGTATAGGCTAGAGGCTCAGGGGCAGTGACAGGCATCACCATAGATGGAGTGGGGAGCAAAACAGGCAGATCAACAAAGTACACTGCTGAGGGGAGCAGTGGGCGTGTCAGGAGAGATCTGCTACACCATGTGATCACCTCC